>NW_017308670.1:91628-148317 GCF_000935625.1 Nanorana parkeri
CCACGTAATCTACCTGCAACACAGTAATATCAGGCCTATTTCACACCAAACACAGTGCGTTCCGCCCGATTCTGGCCTGGAACGCACTGCATCGCATTGTTCACTAAGTTGTGGGGCATGGGGGCCACCGTAGCCACTCCCTTCAGCAGCGATGTGATCGGCCGCAAGGGAATGCAAAGCATCTCAACCACAGGCATTGATGTGCCTTGCGTTCCCGTGCACCCAATTGCATTGCGGCCGAAAGGGCGTGGCTACGGTTCCATTCACTTCAATGGACCTCCACGCCACCTCCTGCCCCACAACATAGTAAGCCGGCTGTAAGCCGGCCAGAACGCACTGGTGTGAACGAGGCCTCAAAGTTATTGATATTGACAGGACTGTTCATGATTTATTAGTGCTCATTTCATATGCAAGTGACAGCAAGCCCCAGCTAATTTATGTTTTTTATATTCTTAAGAACGTCAACAAGAAGAGAAAATAGCACAGGAACATTTCATTTTGCCCCATTCTCATACCAGATGGTTAACTTGTACAGAACCAAACGTACCTGCAGTTTCGCTGGACAAATAAGCTATGCAAAATTTTTATAAATAGACCCCAATGTGTGTGAACATGTGCACAGCTGCTACAGTATACATAAGGCAAATTCACAAAGGAGCTTCAATATGTGAATGTGCAACAGCTGTACAACAGTGATGACATACCATATAAAAAAAAATGTAATGCAGGCTTTGACCATGGCAAGTATGGATGCAAGACGTTATACGGTGCGGATAGAGGTTGTAGTAAGTAATCCTGCTGTTTGTCAAATTGGAGGGTTTTGGGGGGGTTTTTTTCCATTTTAAGGTTGAAGCTTTAAAATGCACACATTCTTTGCTGCACCTTTTTGGTTCTAAAGCAACAAAACTTGGATATTTTTGTACATTGCATAACGTAACCAGAACATCCTCTTTTGCAGATCAGTAAACAGATTATGATCCCTGCATGCGCATTCATATTTGATATATTTAATAACCACATTTTTATTCCTTACTATGTAAAAAAGCCTTACTTTCTTTCATAAAACATATCAAATAAAAATGACAGAGTGACAGGTGTTGCGGTGGCAGACGACCCTAGGATACTGTTGCTGCCTATGTTGCCCGGTCGCTTAAGTCGGCAAAAAAAGGCCTCTTGCGCCACTTTCTCACAGCTGCTAGAACGGTCATCCTGCGCCACAAGAGGTGCTGTACAAGAGGGCAAGGAAACTCCACTAAGTAGGCAGTTTCTCTTTTTCCCGTTTATTTTACTTCCGAGTCACTGGATCAGTGGTGTTTACGCACTAGGGCGGGTGAAGCGAATGGACCCGTACCCTTGCTGCAAACTACTCTGTATGACTTGATTACCTATATTGTTCAGTATCAGAGCCTTGCTCCAACATCTGATTATCAGTATCTGTAATGATACCATGCTATGCCGGGCTCCCTATGGGCACCCACCTCTTGTTCTGTTTTTCTGTATTGTTTCTTTTGTGGCTGAAACCTTTATGTGTATGCTTTTTCTTTGATTTGTGTATGAAAAATTTCAATAAAAACAGATTGCACCAAAATAGAAATGACAGTCCAGTACGAACACCCTCGAAATGTCCCCATTTTGTAAAGTAGACACTCCAAGGTGATCTGATTTTTTGCCACAACCTTTTTTTAAAACATGTAGCTTAGTAATGGTGCACTAGATACGGGCACGGGTGTATATTTATGTTCAGATCTATAAATGTACAGGCCAGAGGGAGGAGGCGGTGAAGAGGTTAATGTATAGGTCACATACAGTGAGAGGATGGGGATGAAGGGGTTAATGTACAGGATAAGGGAGGAAAAGTGGTTAATACGCCCCTCAGAGTAGACAGAATCCTTCCTTTATTCTCTCTGTTCTCCTCCCTCTGGTGAAAGAGGAAGGGGAGGGTTGGCAATGTAAACATTGCCATGTGATTGCTGCGATAAGCAATCACAGAGATCACAAGGCACAGAGCTGCTCCAAATGGCAGTAGGCGGGACACTCCAGTTTTTTGCTTTTTGTACAGGAATGTATTGCTGTCTTTGTATTATTATGAGCTTCACCATGCTATAGCTCTATTTTAGAGTTGTCTATCTTATCCCAGCCTACCGGGTTTTCAAATACCCAAGTATGATTGTACAGTTTACTTACGTTTTTAAATATTCTACTTTATGGATGTGGAATTTCTTTTTACGTTCTTGTAGAAACCATAAAAAATATTGAAATGGAAAATAAGCCCCCTGGAAGCTGTGTCTAGCCTGGATCCATGCTACCTGTCTGGTTGTCCTACCCTAAAGTACAAAAACTATGGATTAAGTGTATACCCTCCTTAGAACACTTTTACATTGCAATCTTCCACAAAATCCCCGGGGGGTCCTGGTAATTGAAACACTGCTGTCTCCGTTCTAAACTGAAGTTATATTAGCCTCCTTTTTATTTCTGGCTATGTGACAAACAATAGCTAGATCCTGGAATCGATTAAATCCCAGCTTCATGGTGGTTAAACAGAGGATTACAGGTACTGACTGCTATCTCCAAAGTTTCATATTGGAAATTCCTTTGAGTTTGGTCACCTTGGACAGATTACATACACAATTTTCATCATGATCTTCTACAAGTCTAAGCCGCTTAGATCCAGCCAACCCCTGGATGAACTACACCTTCCCATCTCTTTACCACTGCTCCCCACGTGCTTCTTTTCTTTGTAACTATTTCCCTTCTTCCCTTCATTGAGGAGTGATTAGTCAAGGCTCAAAGTAAAGAAGATATACTCATCCTTAGTCCTGCCTGGCCCAAACGCCCAATCTAAGGATCCATGATGTCATCACATCCATTGACTTGCATTGGACGTGAGGACTCCAAGAGACATTCTACAGCCGGAGTGGAGGGCCAGACAGGTGAGCAGTCAACGGCGTGGGACCAAGGATCAGGTGAGTATATCTTTTTTATCTTAGACTGTAAACCAAATTGAGCAATTAACCCTTGCAGTGCAGGGGTAGACCTACTGCACGGATTAATGTTTAATATGTCTGGAGTTTTTCTTTAAGCAGGAATCAAGCCATGTATGGCCAGCATTACATTTCTGCGCAGATCTATAAGCAAAGGGTGGAGAGAATATGCAGCAGGACAATGGTCATGCAGAGAAGAATACTAAAGAAAAACCCATACCTGTTAGTAGTAGAAGACATTTGTGTGTTAAAGATTGTGGAAGACCAAAGACAAAGAAGAGAGAGGGGAAGAGATCACAGTTCCCTTGACAGATGTGAACACAGCATAGACTATAAAAAGTCCTTCCTTAGGCTTCAATAGTGCAAAGTCTGGCCTGCACACAGCTGAAATTATTCATTTCCTGAAGAAATAGGAAACAGATGTCATTTGTCTATTCTACATAAAGCAAGAAGCATGAGTAGCTCTTCATTTTCTACCCACTTCACTGTATGTTTACAACATTGTCAACTGTTTCTCATGCTTTGACATGAGGGCAAATATTTAAGGACCTAAGAAGTATAATACATTTGTCTACTCATGGTGTTAAACATTTCACAGTAAAAAATAGTAAAGCGAAATTGCAGCTTATTTAACTAAATATATATACACTACCACATACGGTAGATTGCAAGGATTTTATCATGCCCTGGTTCTGCAATGTTACAAACATCTTTATGGGCTGGTGACATTTCGAAAGAGGTTCTGCAGGGGGAATACGATCAGCGTAGAGCTCCTATGGCAAAACAGCCACTGGTCATTTCACTTGTGATTTTATGATATCGTCTGACCCATTAAACCTCGCTAAGGACTGGTCAAGAATAAACTACATAAGAAACTGCTCCATTTACTCAAATTACTAAGAATAAAATAACTTTAACTTTAAATAAGATCTATCATTACAATTTATGTGAATACGGCACATATTAGCAATACCAGAGCTTTTTTACATTTTTTTCATAAAAAATTACCTTTAAAGTCTGGACAAAGGTGACACTGTGGGGGCACAAATGTGGATGTTTAACATAATTAGAGAATACAGAGAGTCTGTTTTCGTTTTAATCAACCCTGTCTGGTAGACTTGCAGTGAGAATGGAGCAAGGCACAATCACTGTTAAGCAGTACTAAGCAGAAAACAGAAGGAGGGTCTGGATATATACAGTAATGAGCAAACATGGCTGTCTTGTGCACAATACCTCCCAACTATTCCTCATTTGGAGGGACTGACCTGTGACGGAAGCCTCCATTAATCTGCTACATGGAGGGGGCTACACGCCTGCCTCCTTCCCACCAGCTATGGGCCTTGGATGTAGACTGCGCTCTATTGATTGGGAGAGAGGCTTCTCAGGGTGCTTTGGGCTGTTGGGGACCCTTTGTTTGCGCCCCATGGATCAAGAGGACCCCAGAGATCTATTTCTCAATTATGTGGGGATACATGGGGAGCTGAGATTGTGTTTTCCTATACCCCAGTATCCTGTCCTGGACCAGACTCTGGATTTAGGCTTGACTAACAGACTAACAAATTAAATGGGAGTCTGACCATTTGTCTGATTGGGTTAACAATGGGGGGATTAACTTGTCACTAGATGTAGCCGAGTACATTAACATATGATAGACGCTCAGGAGATAATCTCATCATATGTGTCTTCTCTCTCCCTACTCTTTAATTAAGGCACCGGGGAGGGGATGGTCTGCTTGCATTGTTTGAATGTCTGATTGCGTTATGATTTTAGACTGCCAGAACTGTATAAATACTGTGCTGGTTTTCAATAAAGCCGTTCCTGTTTTGACTTCAACATTGGTGTTATCTGATGTTTGGGGTAAATCTTTATTATTTTGTGAGTTTAGTCTTCTGTCCTAATATATTGGTTCCGTCCAATAATTAGGCAGGTTTGGGCTGAGGGTTCCAGTGGAGAGGAAGCTACATAGTGACTGAGGCACACAGTCGGGGTGTCGTGCGGTTCGTCACATGGCCCTCATTAAGGACATTACTATTACATAGTATTTATATAGCGCCAACAGTTTGCGCAGCGCTTTACAATATAAGGAAGACATTACAGTCACAATACAATTCAAGACAAGATGGTAAGGAGGGCCCTGCCCATGAGAGCTTACAATCTAAAAGAGGAGGGGCAAGTGATACATGAGGAGGTAGCTGTGTGGGGAAGAATTGTTTGAGAACGTGACGGTTCAGTGGTTGGGTTGAGGTGGGATAGGCTTCCCTGAAGAGTCTTTAGGGATCTTCTAAAGGCAGTCAAGGTGGGAGATAGACAGACAGGTTGGGGTAAAGAGTTCCAGAGGATGGGAGGTACTCTAGAGAAGGCCTTCTTAAACTTTCTCCACTTGTGACCCCGTTTTTGGCCGAGGAAATTTTTAAGGGACCCCCAATACAGAGAGTCTGTTTTCGTTTTAATCAACCCTGTCTGGTAGACTTGCAGTGAGAATGGAGCAAGGCACAATCACTGTTAAGCAGTACTAAGCAGAAAACAGAAGGAGGGTCTGGATATATACAGTAATGAGCAAACATGGCTGTCTTGTGCACAATACCTCCCAACTATTCCTCATTTGGAGGGACTGACCTGTGACGGAAGCCTCCATTAATCTGCTACATGGAGGGGGCTACACGCCTGCCTCCTTCCCACCAGCTATGGGCCTTGGATGTAGACTGCGCTCTATTGATTGGGAGAGAGGCTTCTCAGGGTGCTTTGGGCTGTTGGGGACCCTTTGTTTGCGCCCCATGGATCAAGAGGACCCCAGAGATCTATTTCTCAATTATGTGGGGATACATGGGGAGCTGAGATTGTGTTTTCCTATACCCCAGTATCCTGTCCTGGACCAGACTCTGGATTTAGGCTTGACTAACAGACTAACAAATTAAATGGGAGTCTGACCATTTGTCTGATTGGGTTAACAATGGGGGGATTAACTTGTCACTAGATGTAGCCGAGTACATTAACATATGATAGACGCTCAGGAGATAATCTCATCATATGTGTCTTCTCTCTCCCTACTCTTTAATTAAGGCACCGGGGAGGGGATGGTCTGCTTGCATTGTTTGAATGTCTGATTGCGTTATGATTTTAGACTGCCAGAACTGTATAAATACTGTGCTGGTTTTCAATAAAGCCGTTCCTGTTTTGACTTCAACATTGGTGTTATCTGATGTTTGGGGTAAATCTTTATTATTTTGTGAGTTTAGTCTTCTGTCCTAATATATTGGTTCCGTCCAATAATTAGGCAGGTTTGGGCTGAGGGTTCCAGTGGAGAGGAAGCTACATAGTGACTGAGGCACACAGTCGGGGTGTCGTGCGGTTCGTCACATGGCCCTCATTAAGGACATTACTATTACATAGTATTTATATAGCGCCAACAGTTTGCGCAGCGCTTTACAATATAAGGAAGACATTACAGTCACAATACAATTCAAGACAAGATGGTAAGGAGGGCCCTGCCCATGAGAGCTTACAATCTAAAAGAGGAGGGGCAAGTGATACATGAGGAGGTAGCTGTGTGGGGAAGAATTGTTTGAGAACGTGACGGTTCAGTGGTTGGGTTGAGGTGGGATAGGCTTCCCTGAAGAGTCTTTAGGGATCTTCTAAAGGCAGTCAAGGTGGGAGATAGACAGACAGGTTGGGGTAAAGAGTTCCAGAGGATGGGAGGTACTCTAGAGAAGGCCTTCTTAAACTTTCTCCACTTGTGACCCCGTTTTTGGCCGAGGAAATTTTTAAGGGACCCCCAATGTCGGTCGGTGTCTCCCCCCTCCCCTAGCGTAAGTTAGCATAAGTCGGTGTCTCCCCCCCGCATCAGTCAGTGTGTTTCTCCTCTTCTTCCCCCGGAAGGGAGCTGGAAGCAGGAGGTCTCAGGAAGAGCGGAGTGGACGGTTAGGGTGATATTTTGAGACAAGGTCTGAGATATATCCGGGGGCAGAGATGTGGATAGCGTTATAAGTGACTGTTAATATTTTGAATTTTATCCTCTGGGCGAGTGAAAGCCAGTGGAGGGATTGACAGAGGGGGGATGCAGTCACTGAGCAGTTGGTCGGGTGAATGAGTCTAGCAGCTGCATTCATGATAGACTGAAGGTGGGGTAGCCTGTGTAGTGGAAGGCCAATGAGGAGGGAGTTGCAATAGTCATAACAAGGCAGCAATAATAATAACAATAATAGCAATAACATGATCGATCAGTTGCCCCTCTTTTTGGTCTGACGTACAGATATCAAAAGAAAGGTAGTATTTAGAGGTGTTATTCAGCACTAAAACCTTTATCTTATCTTTGAATAAACTTTGCTATTTTTAAAAGCCAGTACAAAAGTAAAGTAATGGTGAAAAAACTGTTCTGGGTTTAACCAATAATTTTTGCCATATAAATTACTAATGATCCACATAATTGGGGGTGTAGTATGAGTTTGTCTATTACCTAATTACAGTGGGTTTGATTTATAAAACGTCTGCCCAGCCATTTACTGGAAATTACTATGCTACTCAGGTCCATCTAATGTCTTTGAAAATGTACTATTTACCTCTGGGTCCAGCTCAGTCTGGCATCCTGCCTAGCTAAGTGATGTCACTGGTTGCCAGGAGCTTGACAGGATGCAAGCCAGAGCGTCGCGCTTAGTTCCTGACAAGCACTGACATCAGTGAGCTGGGCGGGATGCCGGACGGAACATCACAAGTTGGTAAGAGCTCTTAGCAACCTGGGGTGCTCCGCCCGGAAAAGGGGTCCTGACCAATTATAGGGATGGCCCTGTGTGTACAACTTATATAATTACAAACTACACAGAAAACATCCACTGATAAGGCTGTAATGTAACATGAGGTATATCTTCAATGGCAACTCAACTTGGTGAATTATACTATTTCTTTGAATAGACAATAGCTCTGATGATTTTAATGAACAGTTCCCTATAATCCAAACTAGTAATTCAATGTACAGTTAGAAGAAAACATCAGAAGCCTAAACAACTAAGGACCGCTTAGAATACGTTTGGCTGCTAGCCAGTCTTTGTAAAAGCAACACAACATATTATCAGCATCAGATACCTTTCAGCTCAGATCAATTTTACAATTGTTAGAAGCTCTCCAGACTGTATAATTATGTCTCAGTTTAGTACATTTGTAACAAAAAGTCCTTAGATCAGAAAGACCCATAGCAGCAGATGTTAGTGAAGATCTCAGTTAGGCCTCATGCACACAGGCTAAAAAGTGCCAACATGCAGCAAGAATCTGAGGATTCACCTGCAGTTAGCAGTGCCATATCTAGCTTGTGGCAGGCAGGGCACGTGCCATGGGTGTCAATTTTAGTTTAGGACCTCAAGTCCATGCTGACGGGAGGTCTGCATGGGGCACTGTTCACACATCTAGGGGTGACCTTTGTTGTACCACGTCGGATCAATGCAGGCCACCACAAGGACATAAAGAAAACAATTGTTTTCTATGTGTCCCACTCACACCACAAATCAGGAGTGATGGGCAGGGAGCTGCAATAAAATGCAAGCATACTGCATTTTATCGCAGCGCAGTGGATGGTACTGCGCTGCCCTGCGGGGACCTGAATGGAGTGCACACATTGTACACTCTACATAAAATTGTGCACATGAACGCTGCATCTCAGCGAATGGGCTTGTGCAAAGTTGGGCAAACTCTGGCCCTCCAGCTGTGGTGAAACTACAAATCCCATGATGTATCTGTCTCTGGGAGTTATGCCTGTGAGAATCTTGCAATGCCTCGTGGGATTTGTAGTTCCACAACAGCTAGAGTGCTGGGGTTATGGGCTTTACACACTATATAGGAAAGGTATAATAATTTATTCTAATGTCCTAGTGTTTTGTCTGTAGGCAAGAAGAGATGTTTCAATAATAGCCTTACATATGTTTTTTTATCCATATCTGGAAATAAAGTGGTTTGTGTTTTCACCAGTTACCTAATGGTGGCCCACATCCAATATTTTATTAGAGCAGTGGTCTAAACAATGTCTTTCAAACAAAAAAAATTATCTTATGATAAACCAGGTGTAAACATTAGATACATATTTTTTTTTTTTTAAATTGGGAAAACAATCACAGCAACAAAAGGGAGGAAGTAAGTTATTAAGGCTGAATAAAGACCCAGGGCTATCCAGTTCATGTGTATATTTGTATGTACATTATGTCTGAGTCACTAACTATACCCTTTATATTGCGATCACTGAAGAAGGCATCTAAAATGTAATAGTGGCCTGCAGACAGTGAAGAAAACATACAGGTATATGCTTCAATGATAACCATACAATGGTTGTCTTCCCAACAAAATGTCCATTACCACCTCCTGGCCATAACAGGTCATAGTCCATATGGATTATCCATAAATTCAGGCTGGAGTGTAATGTACTGTTCCAAGTTAAAATGTATGTAAACCCAGAATCTGCTTTTCAGTATATTTTTTTGTGACTCTATTGCAAAGTTTCTTACTTGGAGATCCTGCCAAGTAACAGCTGTTTCAGTTCACAGTGCTAAGACACTGGCTTACAATTAGGAGAACTGTTGTCAGCTACCCGTGTGCACTCTTTCAGTTGACTGTTAACTTACTTATCAGGTCTATCAGATAGACAGCCCAAAAGCCAAATAAAAAAAGTTTGCATGGCAGACTAACAATGCTGCTGCTAATTGTGAGGCAATGTCATTGTCAGCCTGAAACAGGAAGTGTTGTTACTGGCAGAATTTCCAGGTACGAAACTGTGCAATAGATTAACAAAAGCACAATTTTTAAGAACAGTGGTGTCCCCAGACTTTTTGCCACCTTAGGCGCTGGGAGGTTGGTTGGGGGATGTTGGTGGTGGTTGAGCACACGGGAGGGGGGAGAGGAGGCAGCGCTGCCAGACAGGAGAGTGACGCCACCCAACTGCAGAATCTGTATTTCCCGGCCCAGCTCTTATCAACCTGGGACGCTCTGGCCGGTGTCCTGCCCAGCTCCTGGCAACCAGTGACAACACTGGTTGCCAGGAGCTGGGCAGGAGTCCGACCAAAGCATCCCAGGTTGCTAAGAGCTGGGCGGTGAGATGTGTACGGCCCTTACACATCTCCCCACCTGGCTCTTAAGGTGCCCATACACTGTACGATTATCGTACGAGAATCGCGGGAAATCCCACGATCGTACGATAATCGCAAAGTGTATGGAAGGCGTGCGACCGTTTCTACTGTACGGTCGCACGCCTTCCGTCGAACAAGCAGGCTGAAAAACCTGCCGGGAATCGTACTATTCTCGGCGAGTTAGTAGCCTGCTTGTTCGACAACTGCCGAACGGGCCGGTGTGCGCACGCGCACACTGCCCGTTTGCAGTCGTCGGAAGCTGCCCCTCATTGCAGTCATTGCGATGATCGCAAGAACGATCTGCCTGTCCAAGATGGGCAGATCGTACGTTTTTTAAAGTACTTTACAACCCTCGCAAGACAAAAGTCTTGCGAGGGTTGTAAAGTGTATGGCCACCTTTAGCAACCTGGGATGCTCTGGCCGGTGTCCGGCCCAGCTCCTGGCAACCAGTAACAACACTAGTTGCCAGGAAATGGGCGGGAAACTGACCAAAGCATCCCAGGTTGCTAAGAGCTGGGCGGTGAGATGTGTATGGCCCTTTCACATCTCCCCATCTGGCTCTTAGCAACCTGGGATGCTCTGGCTGGAAAAGGGGGCGACATTGTGCAGCAGAGCAGCCATGCAGCTCTGTGTACTGCACTTCACACATGAACATTGAGATGCTGCTTGAGGCAACCCTTATTAAGGGGACAACCCTGCTTAAGAAGACTGTATGAAGTGAAGCATGAAGGTCAACAGATTGAAAATAGATTTATGGTTTATATACACTTTAAAACCTATTGTTACAGCATCTTCTTAGATGCCCACTTTGATATTTTCATTAAAGGAGAACTATGAGGTGAGGTCGGCTCAATAGATTGGGAGGTGAGCGAACACATACCGGCGTTCGATCACTTCTCGATCCTGTCACGGCCCTCTGCCATGACAGGGGAGGGCCTGGGTTCCCCCCTCCCAGCTCCGATCCTCCAGCGCTGACTGGCGGAATGGACGGGGGAGGGTACAACTGGCTCTGCCTCTAGATAGGCAGAGCCAGCTGTCACTCAGGCAGCTGGGCAGATCGAGACATAATTGGCAGGATCTGCTTCAGCTGCATCATCTCAGTATACCGCGAGCAGTAGCTCGCGACATACTGCGGCGTCTCAGTATACCGCGAGTTGTAGCTTGCGGTATACTGAGCTTAGGGTGATGGGAGGACGCTAGTTTGTGTCCTCCCATTACCCTAAGGAGAACTATGGGGAAAAGCCCTGACCCCATAATTCTCCTTTAATTTACTTTTAAAATGTAAAGTGATATTAAAGTCAAAAGGTTTTCAAGTAATTTCAAATGCTTATCAAATCACTTACAATAAATGCTGCTCTTTGATGTTTAAAAGTTTTAGTACATTTAATACTACTTTAACTTACTAGAAAACTGCTCCCTATTCCTAAAAATATGGGCTATACTGGGTTAGTATAGTGCACTATAGAAAATATTTTAGTAATTTGTGTTGATAGAATGATAGATTCAACTCCTTGTGGCAAAGAAGCTTAAGGAATCTTAATTGTTAAAGTTCTAGTAAAAGTGGTGTTTTTAAAAACTAACAATACTGGTCTTTGGGGGAAAGTAGGTATATGGGTGGCCATACACACTACAATCTGATTGTACGATCTATGTTCAATCTCTTTAAAATTAGTAAATCTATGTAATATAAGGACAAGCTTAAACAATCCATTAATTTTTTTTTCTTTAGTTTAGTTTAATTAAATTAAACTAAAGAACCCTAAATGCACGCCCTTCTAAATTGCTACTTGAAGTGTATCTGGGCCCAAAAGCAAACATTTAGGGGTCTTTGATCCAGCCATAGCTTCGGTATCCGCTATAGCCCATACAGCACCTGAAGGCGGCTGTGTGGCTCAGCCGAGCCGAAGGCATTTGCTTCGGGTCGACTGAGCCGAAGTGTCAGCTGAAGCGGGGCGAACAGCCTGCCGGAAGCCCCGCAAATGACAGCTAGATGGAGCCAGCCGTGGTCTCACGGCTAGCTCCATTTAGTTGTAATGACAGATCAGCGTCTCCAAATGACCTGGGGATGCTGAACTGTCATTAAACAATAACAACTGGGCGGAGCCGGCTGTGATGTCACGGCCAGCTCCGCCCAGTTAATTATTGGTCAGGACCTGCTAGAAGACTCTAGCAGGTGCCGGACAATAGGAAGCAGATGGGCAGAGCTAGCTGTAACTGCTAGCTCCACCCAATTTTTTATTTTATTTTAGAAAATCTTTATTTTTTTACATTTATTATTTATTTACATTTAAAAAAAAAAAATTTGAACTTTTTTTTTAATCTACTTTTTTCCCTATTTACTTTTCTGCTTGGTACCACGGAGGTACCGAGCAGAATATCCGAGCCTGAATGCTATTCACTCACTGCATCAGCTGCCTGGGGCTTCGGCTCAGCCGATCCAGATGTGGCAGAGCATGTTCAGCTGACCAAAGTGCAGCCGATGTACGGCTGATTTCAGCCGATGTATGGCTAAAATCAGGCGTACTGAGCCAGAGTGAATAGCTGAACATAGTTCGGCTCACTTCACTTCGGCTGGGTTATTCACTCGGCTGCCTCTGGCAACTTTGTGAATAACCCTCTTAATATATTGCAGCTCACTAATTATTAGATGCAGTAGCTGCATTAGTTCCTTTATCAGGCCAAGCTGTCCAGAAAAAGTGTCAGCTATAGGCAGGGCTCGAAAAATCCACTCGTCTGCTCGTCTGTGACGAGAGGACGGTGGAGCCCGACGAGCAGCTTCCTGGCCGGCCGTTGTAATTACACGGCCGGCCGGGAGCTTTACAGTCAAGCGATCGAGCGTCTCGAGAGACACTCGAATCAGCTTGCTCTTCCTCTGGATAGGCAGAGCCAGCTGTCACTCACGCAGCTGGGCGGATCCAGACATAATTGTCGGGATCCGCTTCAGCTGCTGCGTCTCAGTGTACCGCGAGCTGTAGCTCGCGGTATACTGAGCTTAGGGTGATGGGAGGACGCTAGTTTGTGTCCTCCCGTTACCCTAAGGAGAACTATGGGGAAAATCCCTAACCCTATAGTTCTCCTTTAATCACTGATAACACTAAACTGATGAACAGTAAAAGCGTTTTAATCGTCGCCTATGGGCGTTTTTTTACATTTATGGTACTTTTTTAAATTATATAGTAAAAAAAAATACCCCCCGTGGTGATTATATACCTCCAAAAGAAAGCTCTATCTGTCCCCAAACTTTTTTAACATAAATTGCAAGGCTATAGTCCGGTCATGCTGACTGGTGAAATTTTTGACTGACTGGTGAGACACTATCAAATTTTTCAAGCCCTGGCTATAGGGCTAAGACAAATCAAATAACAGTGACAGGGGTGTTCACAATGGTCAGATTTTATTCATGTATGTAAAACCTATATCCCAAAAGAATAACTGACTGTTGCTGTAAGTGCTTCAAAAGTCCTGGCTGAATTTCAGATATCATTTCTTAGTCCAATCCATCTAAAAAGTGCATCTAACACCACCTACAGGGTGACAATTCTGCTATCCAAAGGTGGCTCCATTGCTCCTCCATAGAGTAGAGCCACCCACATCTAAGGATTGGGAAGGAGCAATATTTTGTTTTTGGGTTCAGATACACTTTAATGAAAAAAACTGAGAGCTTTTGCTTTGGTGAAATGTCACCAATGGTGAAAACATTGTTTCACAGTGAAATCAGTTTTGTGTAAAGCTGGGTACACACAGAGAGGGGAATTTATCAAAACTGGAGCAGACACAATCTGGAGCATATGTGCACGGCAACCAATCTCTCTAAAGGTGCCCATACACCTTACAACCATCGCAAGACTTCTGTCTTGTGGTGGTTGTAAGCTAATTAAAAGCTCGTACGATCTGCCCATCCTGGACAGGCAGATCGTACTTGCGATCATTGCAAGCCCGCCCCCCTGAGGGGCGGGCTTGCGATGCCTGCAATGAGGGACGGGCTTCCGATGACTGCAAACGGGCAGTGTGTGCGTGCGCACACCGGCCCGTTCGGCAGTTATCGAACAAGCAGGCCACTTTTTCATGCCTGCTTGTTCGACGGAAGACGCGCGACCGTACAGTGGAAACGCTCGCACGCCTTCCATACACTTTGCGATTATCGTACGATCGCAGGATTTCCCGCGATTGTTGTACGATAATCGTACAGTGTATGGGCACCTTTAAGCTGGTCATACACCTATAGATTATCTGCAGATTTTCTGTTGTCAAATGGAAAAGGTGCAACAGATTCCTCCACCTACACTTAACTTTGTGGATGGAGTAATGTCCACCTGGGCCAATTTGTCTGCTCCAGTTTTGATAAATTCCCTTTAGAGAGTTTTTTTTTTTGTTCAGCTTTGAAAAAAATCTGACTGATTCCTCACATTCCTCCTGATTCAGCCAAAATTCAAACCATGTGTACCCAGCTTTAAACACTCCACTAATCCCTAAAGGACCATTGTGTAAGAGTTTAATTTCCTCAATGGCTGGTTAAGTTCACTAGTAAAGGTATTTGATGGCAAACATTTACATTGTACAGGGGACAGCAGAACCTATTGTGTGAGAATTCTATACATACACGGGGCTACTATCTGACATGCATTCATATGTATAGTATGTTCAGTATCAGAATGGGGTATATCATCAGTAACAAATAACTACAATGACCTTTCTTAAACTGGCCACACCAGACTCAGATGCTGTTTAGAATGGATGGGGGGGGTCTTGTGTGGCTAGCTTCAGCCTGTGTCTGCTTTGTTTGTTCGAGATACTGTTATTCAGGGTCTGTAAATACAAATGTAAAAATAAAGTAGTTTAAAAAAAGAAACAACAAAGCAGTGACAAAGTACTAAATTAGAGTTGTCTTACCAATGGATTTGTCTTTGTTATATTGACCTTTGTTTAGAGTGTTCTACTTGCAACTAGTACGTTAATAAACACGTACTGAACTTGCTTTGGAATGCCAGTGTCCATCCTTTGCTACCATTGTAGTCATTTTAGATGCTTACATTTTCCTGATCCATATCTTGATTATTTTATTTATTTTTAGACATTTGCAATTGCTTCTTCTAGTGGTCATTAGTACATCAGAAAAGGCAATTAGCTCCATGTCTAATAACCATGGAGTTTAATTAAGATGTGAAGATGTTTTTGTGTATTACAGACAGAAAATAAACCTCAGGACAGCTGGACTCTTGGGCTTTCCATAGCTTGTACATTCACATCAGCTGAGCTTACAAATTTATGACAATGGAGAGGGAGGAACAGCAAATCCGGGTATACACTGCTGAACCAGACGAAATTTGCTGCATTGGTGCTGATGTCGGCCCTTCCGCCTGGCATCCCTCGATCAGCTGAATGAAGGAGCAGGGGATTCCTCAATCAACGCTCGTAAGTGTTGATGGAGGAATCTGTTCTATTTTCTTTTCTGTTCAGCCCGCGAGTTGAACAAAATAAATAGAATCGTGTATACCCGGCTTAAGGATAAAGGACTCTGCAGGTGCTGGCTTTTTAGGGTGGACTTTCAGGATTGGAAGAGATTGCCCAGGCTTTTCAGTCAACTGGGATCTCTTGTATATGGGTACCTCTGCGTTAAAGACAGTCTATTATTTCCGTAATGCGAGAACTGAATAACAGACGTGCACTGAAAGAGAGGAGCAGTGATACATGGCCGGTGTTCAGTAGTAGAAAGCAGAACCTGCAAATGTAATGATTAAAAAAAGGGTGCCTCTACATACAAAATATATCTTCAAGGTTTTTAAAACATAAGCAATCAATTATATTATTATTTACATTAAAGTGTATCTATAGCCAAAACTTTAATTTTTAATTTTAGAAAGAGTGGGAAAGGATTGGTACTCTTGACATGTTTAACCAGCATCAGGGCTTCCATTGAAGAGATTGCACCACTTCCTGTCTGGTAAAAAGGTTATCCCCAACACAGGCACAAGTAAAAATGTTTTGTTTTTTTTTTTATTAAAAGCTGATCTTTGGGATAAAGTTATCCAGAGATATTGACTAACTGGCGACATATTCTATGGGCTTCCCAGCGGCAGGCTCCTGTCAGTATCCAGAGGGGTGATGTCAATAGGAGGGGACTGTAGGGGATCGGCTGGCAAGGAACCATTTACATTACTGGATTAGTGGCCCCCCGCACCCAAATGAGGAACTTAGAGAAGTATAACTTCTCTAGAGGTGGATAGGAATGGTTTCATATTTTGCCCAGAGTGGGGCTTTAAAAGAGGAGGTAAAGTACCAAGCACAGCATATCAGAACATTACGGCAGACTTACCTGCATAAGTGATCCCCTCCAGCGCTGAAATGTCAGTACTCTCCTCCTTCGCTGGCACTTTCATTTTTGTCCCGGTCTTCTTCTGGGTTCAGTACTTTGGCCACTTCATTGGCCAGGGCCATATTAGGTAACTCCCATGCATGCTCATGGGAGTTACTGCATCTCGGCAGATAGGTGAATGACAGGAGAGATTTAAACAGTCTCTTCTGTCATATTAACCCTGCCTGTCAGTACTTTTTCAAATTTTTTACCTAAAGTGATATTAAAGTCAAAACGTTTTTAAGCTTTTTCAAATCTTGATAAAACCACTTACAATGAATGCTGCTCCTTGATGTTTAAAAGTTTTAGTTTCCTGCAGAATCAGCTGGTCTCCTGAGCACTGACCCTGATATAGTGTTTTTCCCTTGCAGGGTGCCATGGAGGCACCCTTGTATGTGCTTGTAAGCTGTGTGTGTTTACACCAGGGCAAGCCATTCCTCTGCTCCTTACTTACCCTTCCCCCTCCCTTTTCGCCACTCCAAACTAGTAGATGAATCTCTGCTGGAGTCTACTCTGTCCCTTGTGATCTGGTATTGGACAGGAAGTTCTGGAAGCCGAGCTGAGAGAGTTGGAGTCAGCTGTTTGGAAACATGATGATTGTAAGTGTTTGGGTGAAAATGTAAGGAAATACTTTGCTGGATAATATACACTAACCGGCCACTTTATTAGGTACACCTGTTCAATTGCTTGGTGACACAAATTTCTAAATCAGCCAATCACATGGCAGTAACTCAATGCATTTAGGCATCTAGACTTGCTGAAGTTCAAACTGGGCATCAGAATGGGGAAGAAAGGGGATTTAAGTGACTTTGAACGTGGCATGGTTGTTGGTGCCATACGGAGTGGTCTAAGTTTTTCAAAAACTGCTGATCTACTGGGATTTTCCCACATAACCATCTGTTGGGTTTACAGAGAATGGTCCAAAAAGGAGAAAATATCCAGTGAGCGGCAGTTGTGTGGACGAAAATGCCTTGTTGATGTCAGAGGTCAGAGGAGAATGGTAAGACTGATTCAAGATGATAGAAAGGCAACAGTAACTCAAATAACTCGTTATAACCAAGGCATGCAGAATACCATCTCTGAACGCACAACACGTTGAACCTTGAAGCAGATGGGCTACAGCAGCAGAAGACCACACCGAGTGCCATTCCTGTCAGATAAGAACAGGCAACTGAGGCTACAATTCACACAGGCTCACCAAAATTGGACAATAGAAGATTGGAAAAATGTTGCCTGGTCTGAGTCTCGATTTCAGCTGCGACATTCGGATGGTCGGGCCAGAATTTGGCGTAAACAACATGATAGCATGGATGGGGGCTGGTGGTAGTGATGAAATGGTGTGGGGGATATTTTCTTGGCTCACTTTGGGCCCATGATGCTATCATGTCAATATGGACCAAAATCTCTGAGGAATGTTTCTAATACCTTGTCGAATCAATGCCATGAAAAATTAAGGCAGTTCTGAAGGCAAAAGGGGTCCAACACGGTACTAGCAAGGTGTTCCTAATAAAGTGGCCGGTGAGTGCATATTTGTTTGCTCTGGATTCATTAATTGAAAAAAGTTTGAGTGTTTAATACTACTTAACTTCTACTTCAATTAGTGGCATGCTAGAACCTCTGCCATCGCTTTTTTTGTTGTCTGCTTTCCTGGTGCCCATGTTCCCTTACTTCCTGTCTGGTAAAACGTTGACCATAACGGAAAGTGATGGGAAATGTCTCTAACAGAGCCTCGCGATAAAGTAAAACCTGAGAGGGGTTCTAACCTTTCTTTATTCTTTTCAAAGATAGAAAAAAAGTTTTGGGTACACATACTCTTTAAGTTGATCACATTTACATACACTGTATATCTAAGATTGCTGTAAGAAGACTGCAGCAGCCCTTTAAAAAAGACAGTATACATCAATTTATTTGTTCATTGAAGGAGGTGAGTTTCTTTGAAATCATATGTTTAATTGGAGCTTAGCAGAGACATGGGCCAGCTCTTGGGATGCAGAAGATGAAATGCTCTGCATATAAGTCAGACTGTCTGAGTGCACAGATACGAGTGTTGTGCTAAGGAACAGCAAGCAGTAATTGTAGCACAGCATGAATTTATCCAAACATCTCCCCATCCATTATTAATGCTGTGGGATTCCCACTCTGGCTGCAAAGCCTGCACTCCTTTTTCTAGCTGCGCTCCAGCTGCTTGTAGAAATGGATGTATTTCTAAACCTTCTACTAGTGTGCAGAGAGAGTTCAGAGCCTGCACACACCATATTCCCTTCTCGGCAGTTCTTACCCTAGTCCAAGAACGCAATGAGAACTCATACTATACAGGCTGCTGTGTGTGCAGCTCAGTCCCCAGAGCCTTCTTCAAAGCCCAGCATTGCCAGAGGTGCCAGCATGATAATTCTTCATAGTTATAGCAACGGTAAGGTTAAATCAGGATTTTCCGATTACAAGATCACCCCTCCCCTCACAATAGCTCACATCTTTCTCGCCCGCTTGGTTGCTCTTGTGTGCTATGATTCTCTCTGATGTGCGGTTACTCTTCCTTCCCTTGTTACTTCGGTGTAAATCAAGCTTTCTGACCCTGTTCCATATTTAACCCACTGGCCACCACAAGCTATTGAAGAGGATTCATCATTATTTCTCACCACATACAGGAAATTAATTAATGATTTTGTATCTGGTGGGCTCAAATATTCAATAGAGTTAAATGTACTAAAATAAACCCTGATTGATCAAAACAGGAATGAATGTATGTGTGCACCCTCATATGATTCCAGACAAATTAATATTGTTAATTGGACCCACTTTTCAGGGTGAACTATCATTAAAGTGGATGTAAACCCCAGCAATGAACTTGTCTTATTTGCTCTCTTTTGGTATGCTAAAGAAGAAATCTGGGAATTTAAAACATTTACCCTTGCAGTAGGGCATAGCCTCATTGCAAGGGTTAAGTGCTTGCTTCATCTATGGGGCTCAAATAAAGCAGATATACTCACCTGATCCTCAGTCATGCAGTGGTCAGCGCTCACCTCTCTCCCCCTTGGGCCGTGTAATATCCTTTAGCATTCTCACGTCTAATGCAAGTCAATGGACCTGCATTAGATGTGATGACGTCGCGGATCCTTAGAGCACCTGAGCCTAGGGAAGAAGAGGCTGCACGGACCGGTCTAACAGCCCATTGGAGCCAAGGATCAGTTAAGTATATTTTCTTTATTTGAGCCCCCTAGACAGTTAACCCTTACAGTGCGGGGATAGCCCAACTGCAAGGGTAAGTTTTCTAAATTCCTGGAGTTCTTCTTTAAATATACCATTTAAAGCATTTTGTTATATCTGTTCAATAAGTGTAAAACATACCTGTTGATCGTGTCAGTATTTTAAAGATGTCCTATGTCTTGTGCACACTTCCTGAGTGTAATTAGCCCTTCCAATTCTTAGCTTGAAATACAGAAAAATTTGTGGCCGATTTACTACAGGAGTTGAGAATGTTCACATGCAACATGGTGTTAAAAATAAAGTTAGCAAACTAAACAAAAAAAAAGAAAGAATCCCTGAACTAAAAGGAATAAACAATGGATACATTATGGTGGCTCCTTCTTAGTTCTGCTTGTTAGCATATCTCCAGTCAAAATGGACAACATGTGATTCAGCTAAACACAAGGCATTCATTGTGTTTTATTTCTGTTATCTCACTGAATAAAATGTGCTTCCATCTCCCACACTGCTGCCAGATTGTACATACTACAGATCACCTGGTATTTACTGCGTTGTGGGCTCAGCCTAGCATCTTGCTCTATCACACTTCACTTTCCTCATACAGTTGACAGTTGGCATTAGGAAACAGACTCAGCTGCTCGAATGTAAGAATGGTACATACTTGGTTTTTAAATTGTTTTATACAACTCTTTATTGTGGGGATTTTTTTTTCCTATTGATCAATATTGTGAGTGTCTAAGAAACAGAGCTACAAATTTCAGCCCCTCGTCACTAATCTATAAGTTGAAGGTCCCAGGGTTCCTGGCATCGGAGGACGCTATAATTCTCTCTATGATGGCCAAGCCAACTAAAAGTACCTCTGCTGCCGGTTTGTACTAAGCCAATTGCCACAATGCAAACTTTGTATACTGAGTACCAGGGAGAACTCTCTGCTGCAGGAATGAGCAGTCTCTTTCTTGCCTTGTCTTGAATTGAAGGCCGTTATATAACATTTACAGAGAATTTAAATGGGAATGAAAATATTTTTTGTTTGTTTTTAATTATTTTTAAATTTTTAAAGTGGACTTGAACTAAAAAAAAGATTTGCTATGTTATAGGAAAAATGTGGAAATGCTAATTGTGCCAAAGCAGTACTCTGAAAGATCTAACTTTTGTCTGGAATTCTCCTGAAAAATAGCAATTCGCTCCCTAGTATGTGAGTGTGCCTAGGCACCCCTGTGCTTATAGCCTCATAGCTGTATATCTGCAGTGTGAGCTCTAAGGCACTGCTGCCTCTGACTGCTAGTCTCGGCAGACTTAGAATGACATTTGGTGATATCCCTACTGTGCTGCTTACTGTTCTCCTTGCTGAAGGCTCTGACATGAGGAAGCAAAGCCCTGCTTCTACCAAGATGGCTGCCTCCACACAGTGCAGAACAAAGCATGGTATGTTAGTAATAGGGAAGGATCAGCTGCAAGGCGTCTATAGCTAAATAACAAACATTAAAGCGATAGATGTATGTTAATTGAATGGTACAATTGTTTTCACCTGTAGAAAAGTTCCTGTTCAGACTGAAGTTTTTCCTCTTTTTCTGAATAAATGTTTATTAACCTCTTGCCGTCCGCCCGTAGTAAAAAAACGGACGGACGGCACTGCAGCATCTGCGGGTTACCGTCTCCAGACGGCAATTTTTTTCTGCTCGCGCGCGCCCCCTAGCGGGCACGCACGGGCAGAAAAGACCCGTCCAATGCGAACACCCGGTAACGGGTGTTTCACATATAGGCGATCAGCGGGTCCATAGCCCGCCGATCGCCTATATGTGCTCGTTCGCCCCCTGACCCCTCACCTTGATTCCCGGGATCCGCTGCCCCATCTTGGATCCCGGGACCGGCTCCGAGGGCGTCAGGAGGAGGAGGACGGGAGATCAGCTCCTTGCTGATCCCCGTCCGGGCTGTGAATGCAGAAGTGATGTGTGTTACAAATGTTTCTATATTTTTTTTTTAACAGGTATGTTTTTAATGTTTCTATATTTACACATGACATAACAAACATAACATAACAAACAATAAAAAACGGAATAATCTGGAATATTAATGATCGTTTCGTACAATATGCAGTTATGACTATGGGAGGTAGTCTGGGGTAAAGTGAATGTCCAGCACAAACAGTTTGTTTTTTTTGCATTTTAGATAAAAGATGAATTAAACCCCTGTAATAAAAAAAAATGGTTGAACACACCCACTTTAAGTGGAGGGAAAATAAAGACAAGAGGTAACCAGGGTGAGAAGTACAGAACAAGGCTTTTGTCTTTATTTTTACTTTGTAATCCTGCGAAAAACAACTTTTTTGTCCCTGGGTGGCTACGCTCAGTCACTCCATTGTAACATTGCAGGGGGTCACAGTTGTTAACCCCTACGTGACTGACGACGTACAGTGTACGTCGCCAGCATCGGGGCTGTTTAAACAGTTGGCTTTACAAGTTTAAACAGACAGGTAAGTCGCCAGAATCGCTTCTGTTGTAAAGCCGACAGTCGGCTTTACAAGTTTAAACAGACTCTGTTTAAACTTGTAAAGCCGACTGTCGGCTTTACAACAGAAGCGATTCTGGCGACTTACCTGTCGCCAGATCGCTTCTGTGTCCCGTAGAAGGGGCCGCCCCCCCGCCGCCGCCGTGCTTCCCGGGCTCCGTTGCCCCTCCTCCTCCGATGACACTGGGGGTCTTTTGGACCCCCAGCATCACCTTAAAGAGTACCTGTCAGCACCATCTGCTATCACATGGGGTGGCTTGTAAGCCCCCCCATGTGATAGCAGTCAAAGTAAAGTTAAAAAAAAAAAAGTTTTTAAAAATAAAATGAATCTAATAATATAAAAAAATTAAAAGTCCCCCGCCTCCGTGAGCACGCGCGTCGCCACGTAAACACGCGTCGGGTGCACCTACGTATGAAAACGACGAACACCCTACACATGTTGGGTATCGCCGCACACGCCGGAGTGAGAGCAATAATTATAGGGCCAGTATTTTGGGGTATCTCTAAATTGATGACCTGTGGGGGCTTTTAAAGCATCTTTTTGGATTTTTTGGGGTACTGCAGTTTTTCGCCGTTTCACGGACGGACACAATTTGTAACCTGGGCATGTTGGGTATCGTTTTACGCGTTATAACCTCATCTTTTATATTTCATTAAAAAAATTGGTATTTTGTTGTGTTTTGGGGCTTTTAATTACATTTGTCACTAAATTTTGGGGTTTAATAAAGAGTTGCGCTAATATTGCGCAACATAAAAATTTGCAACTACCACCATTTTATTCTATAGGTATAAGTCATTTTCAGGCCTAAAATGTGGAATATAACATAGGTGCAAAAAATGAAAAAAAGGCCTCAGTCAGGAGCGCCATACATTACTGATGAACATAATGCTCTATCCCCAAGCATGTAGGATGATAAAGAGTTGCAGTGGGGGAACTACATGCCATAGTGACCGATGCGGCCACTATGGGGCCCGGGACAGAGGGGTGCCCGGATCCCAGCTTGCTCTCCCCCGCTTGTATGGGCTGAGGCAGCGGGGATCCGAATACAAATGGCCGGCGGAGGAGCGAGCCGCTCGATCACGATGATCAAGCGGCCTGAGTCAATCCCCTAGCACAGCCTCCTTATTCCTTGCAAGTAATAGCCCTCTCCTCTTTTAGGAGTGTCTGTGGTGGCCAGGCTTCTCTGTTCTTCAACTTACCTAACTACATAACCTTTTATATAGCAGCTGGGGTAGGAGTGAAGGGAAATGCCATAGAGTTTCAATAGAGTAAGAGCTCTGAGTCTTAGGTCTTTTGGATGTCTACACAAGAGAGACTTGTATAGTTATATAACATGCCTAAAATTATGGATGCACCGATACCGATACTAGTACCTTCCCCGATGACGGAACGTCTGGTCAGAGAAAGATTTCCTCTGACTGGCAGTGCCTTAGATGAACATGGAGCCGGCTTCAGGGGCAATCAGGAAGCCGGGTGGTGAGTAATGACCCGCCTCCCAGCTTCCTGATTGGCCAGGAAGCCGGCTCGATGCTAATTGGCTGGAAAGCCGGTTTCCCGGCCAATCACAATCGAGCCGGCCAAACAACATGGAGCCAGCTTCCTGGGCAATCAGGAAGCTGGGCGGCAGGTCATTACCCGCCATCCGGCTTCCTGATACCCCGGGAAGCCGGCTTCATGCTCCCGGAAGAACCAGTATTGGTACTCGGTGTCGGCGAGTACCGAACAGCAAGATATCGATACTCGATGCCGAAAAAACTGTATCGGTGCATCCCTACCTCAAATATATGAAATGCACATATAATATAAAGGAAGAATGTTTTTGAAATGAATGGTCTAGCAACAGGGTATCTTGTGGGGGGGGATAAAGATGGAGTTAGGTTTATAGCTTCTCTACCAGAGAACATTGAATTGGGCAGATCAAAACCCCAAGATTGTCTCATGCTGCAACAACCATTTCATGCAGTCTGAGACATATGAAAATAATAGCCAAAAACAAGGAATGGATAAACAAAATACAGTAATAATGTTCAGTTCGGAAAATGGTATTAAAACGTGCACATGGGTATGTTGACATACCGCACCAAAAATGAGTGTTTCCAGCTCATGCCTTTTAAAATATTGTTCTACCTTCTATAGAGTCCAACAATTAATAGATATGTATAGCATTATGTGCTCATTATACTGCCTAAAAAAAAGTTGTAGTTGTGTAATGTGTAAATTCGCAGATCTGCAGCAAAACAAATAAATACATGTTCACACCGATGTTATGAACTGCTGAAAGTTAATAGCAATGTGCAGTAGAGCTGCAGCTAACGATTATTTTCAAAATCGATTAGTTAGCCGATTATTAAGTCCGATTAATCGGTTAATCGGATAAAAAATAAAATATTTTTTTTTTAAATAGCTCCAGTGATGGGTCTACTAGTTTGTATTGAGATTGCAGTCCATAACAGGAGCAAGCTTGGAGCGGTGGAAGTAAAAGAGAAAAAAAAATAGTGTGGTGTGCAATATAGTGAAATGAAAAGTGTACAAAAGAATACAACAAATCTCAGCAATACATTATACATACAGTGTATAATGTATTGCTGGGATTTGTATTCCCGTGTATAATATACAGCACAATGTACCATCAGCTATAGAGGAATACAAATCCTAGCAATACATTATAGAGTACCATGTGGGGGGGAGGGAAAAGTAGGCTTACTTGAGCAGTCTTCCAGCAACTTGCTTCTGGGATCGGGCCTGTCTATTGGCGGCTGCCATCCGCCCACCCCTGCTCCTCCTTACTTCTTCTCTCCGCGTCCGTGTGCCAATCGTGGATTTGGGCGGGCGAATCTGGCAGCGGCGAGCGTGAGGTGGGGAGGTGGTGTGGCGCGCAGCGTGTGTGGAGCCGTGAACAGGGCCAACCAATAGGAATCCGATTAATCGATGATTGAAAAAGTTGACAACTTTTTCAATAATCGATTATAATCGATTATGTCGATTAGTTGTTGCAGCCCTAAAGTGCAGTCAGACTCAAGAGGAAATGAGCCTCACAGGAAATTCTTGGCTCGGATTATGTATAGTTTGAAATAAAGAAATGTGTTGAAAATACACAGTGCTAACAAGCAGCAGTTTATAATGATGTGGACTATATTTGTATGTAAAGAGAACAACAGAAGATAACATTCCTGACAATTCAAGGTTAAAAAAAAAACACATAGAAAAGTGACCTTTGTCACATATACTGTATGTCACATTCAATGTAACTACATAGTGTTAGGACAGGTTCCCTGTCACAATGCAACATTGCAATTAAATTCACTTAATGGTATTAATGAGCAGTTAGATATTCTAAATCTAAAGGAAAACAAAATGTGTTGTATTTACAGTAGGTTATATGAACATGCTACTGTTTCACTTTCTGCTTTCTGTTTTCACTCCTCATGTTCACAATCTGCTCCTGCTGCCCTGCCTTTTGCCCTTCCTGACCAGGATCTTCCTTCTCTGATTGCTTTCTTCCGCTGTCTGTGATCTGCCACAACTGCCTTCTCTTCCTGCTACTGACTTGGATCCAAACCCACTGACTCTGAACCTTTTCTTCATCACAAAAGAACTTGCTGCACTCTTCATCTCATCTGTACTGCTCTGTTCCCCTGATTCACCAGATCTTTCTCATTGGCTCTCTATAATGTTTGGACTGCTTCATGCACATCTACCACCCCTTGCTTCCCAAAGGTCCTATTAAAATTCCCAATGTGTCCACCTACCATTCACCCTTTCTTCCCAACTTTCTCAATTTGAAGATGAGATCACAATGTGTTCTCTGCCTCCTTGTTCCAATGTCATCTCTTGCCCTCCTTAACCATCAACTTCTGTCCTTCCAATGTCACCCTTCCTGTTTCATCTCCTATCAGATTCCTTTCCCCCCCAGAAAATTAAAGTGACACTAAACTCAGGAATTAACTCTTATAAATGCATTCAAGTACCTTAACTGTTAACAAAATTTTAACTTATCTGTGTATCACTCGACTGTGGATCCTAAGATCACCTCTGAATTGGTGCTGACACTGCCCTTTCTTCTGGAGGGGGGCTACTTTTGTTCCTCACTGTTCGGCTTTTCACTGCAGGCTTGTACGGCTGATTTCAGCCGTATATCGGCTTAAATCAGCCGTACATCGGCTTGCTTTGCATGGCTTCAGGTCGGCCGAACATGCACAGCATGTTCGGCTGATCCGAAGTGCAGAAGGAGTTTGACTCAGCCGATCCAACATCTGGATCGGCTGAGCTGAACCTCCGGCAGGCTACTCACTAAATCACTTTCCTGTAACAAGGGTTCAGCCAGTAAAATCTGAGATGTCTAAACTCCTCTCCGACATGCTTTGAGATCAATGACTCAATAGGGTTGATTTACTAAAGGCAACTAAGATGTTCACTTTGCAAGGGGATTTGCACTTTGCAGGGGAAGTTTCCCTTTTCTTGGTGAATGTTGTGACATTTCTTGCAAAGAATACCCAATTATGTGCAAGAATAATAAAGAGAAGTATTTTTACTTGCATATGTTTGGGTGATGGAACTCAAGAGCTTTACCTCATTTGCTAAACTAGAAGCAAATTTCCCCTGCAAAGTGCAAATCCCTTTGCAAAGTGAACAGCCTATTTGCCTTTAGCAAATCAACCCCATTGAGTGAAGCTAGGATTATGACGATCACCCTGGAATCTGCAGCTTTAAAAACAATGGCAGCTACCATGTTTCTATGCACGTTTCTATTATATACTTTTCAGTATATCATCATATGCATTACACTAACTCCTAAAGTCCAAAAATAAATACATTTTTCCTTCAACAAACAACTTCATCCCACATAGTCAAAGGAGCATTGCCAATGGGACCCCCACAAACATGTGATATGTCCTTCCCAAGCCAAGTTATATAGTACACTGCAAGCTGTTAATATGATCCTTTCCAAGTACAGTACATTACATTATCTAAAGCATGCCATTGCTCCATGAGATGCCCTGGGCCTGAAAAGAAATGGAATCACTAAAAGAAAAATGTGCAAATGTTCCACATCTAGAAGTGCTGTATATTGTTGCTGTTTAAGGAAGGTCTCTAACAATTTCAAGTGCATGATGTCCATTCAAACACTGACAGAGAGTGTTTGTGACAAAGGGTGACAAAGTGTGACTTCTCAGAAAAGACCGGAAAATGGTCAAAGGAGAGAACAGGGAAACACCAGGTGAGTGGGTGTAAGTTGTAAGACTAGAAAAAAGATGTGCAGTCTTAAGGAAAATCAAGGCCCAAGAAAGGAGTGGAGAGCTTCTGCGTGATTCAAGCTGAGACTGTGATGTTTGAAGTTCAGGTACTTCAGGACAAAGATTATAAAAGAAGTTGTAAGAATGATTAAGCCAGCCGCTACAATACTAGGCAAAATTTACTTTTGTGTTTTATAGGGAAGTATGAGTTTTGCGTTGAGGTTTGAGGTTGACCAATCTCTCTACTTATCTTTTGGTAACATAGTCATGGGTTATCAATGATAAGTGAAGGGGTAAAGTAGCAACAAACAACCATGGAAATTAGGGCCATAGCATTATTAAGAGGGGCCAAGATAATCCCAGTTCTCAGTATGAAGCAAAGGGGAGGTTATGGCAATAGCATAGATTTTGGGTGGAAGCAACATTTGTGTTTTCAATAAGAAACAAACTCTGGAAGCTGTTCCCAAAAAAGTCAGGCAAAGTCAATGGACTAGTCACAAGTATTGCCTGTGGTCTACCTGATATTTTCCTTATTACTGATTTACCGTGCCTTGTTCTGCACTGTCTCTGTTTTGCAGGGCCATCATGGTAAAGGCATGACTTTGTTTCCTCACATCAGAGCCTCCAAGAAGGAAAACATTAAACAGTACCTTCTGCCCCATGTGCTCCAAGATGGAGACTCTCATAGTTTAGAGTTAGGACCGCACTATAAGAGGTGTCTTGGCGCGGCTGTGCGGCTTTCACATTTTCTGCAGAAGAAAGCCCAGGCGTAGGTAAGAAAGCCCAATGCCCATAACTGGTTAGATATATGGATTTAGCACTTTTTAGAGACAGGGGCATCTCTAAGTCCAGACACCAGTGGCTTAAGTCTGGTGTCTGCTAGATATTACCTTAGATCTCTGGCTCATAACACTCCAAAGTTATTTTTATGTGCAGTTTCAGAATATACTGGTAGTTCTGTCCAAGTCAAGGATAAAGCTGTCCCACTCCTTTTGGCTTTACCCGATTTCTCAACTATCATGCACCAGTTGAATGACAGGTGTAAGGCTTATTATTAGGAGGAATTGGGGCTAATCTCAACTTGGGCAAAAATTGAGATCCCATTTACATCCTGAGCCTAGAATACCAGCGGTCCCTTAGTAACAATTTAAAGACTAGGACAGGTACTTGAACTTCAGCCCTGCTGTTACCTTACAAACACTTTAGGCCAGGTCAGCACACACCCATACACACACAAAATGCCTGTATATTAATTTGCTAATATAAAGTTACTGCAGTAGATAAAAGTAGAGCAGCATACAAAAAAATAATTATGGGCGAAGGGGATGTTAAAAATGCTTTCTTGTAGCCTTTCGGGAAGCAGCATTGGTCATCCCTGATATATAGTAGGAACTGAGAGGTATGACTTTCTTCTGGGCTTGTAAATTCTAACCTGTGTCATTTTTCTCTGACTAGTGAATAAAGCACGTCACCAGGCATATCTCTGCCTCCTACAGAAGAGGTTCAGTGGCTGTGACATTTCTGTGGCTGCAGGTGGTTAACGTGATTGGGCCACCTCTAAAGTAAAAAGGTTTCTAGATATGTATTCTAGCATTTAAGAATCTCATGCAAATAATAGTCATCCAACTTAAAATATTCACGCCAATGTTATAATTTTTCACTTGACACCACTGAGCTGTGTCATTCCACTAGGTGTTTGACAACATTCCTAAGTGTAGAACAGGCAAACCATCTGGTGAAGATAGGGGTATGAATGTAACAAAATGAGATAAAGGTCTGTATTAGTCACAATGCAGCCAAGTAATGGCAACTTAAATGACTTGTGCTGAAGTGAAGAAAAAAAACCTCACACATTTTAATCACGCCGCTTAAATTTAAATATGCCAACCTTGCTTTCTTACAGCAGCAATCATTAACAAGTTAGAAGGCAGATAGTCACACCGAACTAAGTAAAACAAATTTATTCTCGTCATCACAAAAGCAGATGCAGCCATTTTCCATCATACTTTTCTTCTTTTTAAGTACACATCTTCTGCGGCTAAATAGCACATAATAAATTGTTCTTTAAATAGAAAAGAGTATAAAATATTATATTCTGTACAAATATAATAATTGTGATCTGCAGAAGTGCATATACATAAAATAACGATTACTTCTCAGCTAATGCGCACAGGTGATCAATGCATTTGTGGATTACTGAAGATCCATTCCTTGATTGATTTACATTTTCTGTAATGGCTAATGTAAGAGACTGGTGTCACAGACAGGCTTCTATTTCTCCTGAATGCCTAAAAGGAAATTGCTATTTACATATCTTAGCGGGCTATTCACAAAGCTGCCGAAGGATCCAGCTGTAGCTTCGGCTAGCTTCGGTTTACCGGAGGCCTTCGGTTCAGTAGAACCGAAGGGCTGTTGTACGGGCTATTCACTATAGCCCGTACAGCTCCCGAAGTTGGCCGAGCGGCTCGGTTGAGCCGAAGGCATATGCCTGGGCTCGACTGAGCCGAGGTGAAATCCGAAGCTGGCCAAACGGCCGAAAGCCTGCTACTGACAGCTGTGCGGAGCCAGCCGTCATCTCATGCCTGGCTCCGGCCACTTGCAATGACAGATCAAAGTCACCTGGTTACCTAGTAACCTGGGGACACTGAACTGTCATGAGAGCTTAGCGGAGCCGGCGGTGACAGCTGGTCCCGGCCAATAGAAAACAGTTGGGCGGAGCTAGCTCCGCCCAATTGTTTTCTATTTTTTTTTCTACTTTTTTAACTGGCTTTCTATTCTGCTCGGTACCACAGAGGGACCGAGCAGAATAGCCGAGCCGAATGCCGCTCAGTGGCATTCGGCTATTCACTCAGTGCTGTTCGGGCCCCTATGAGAATAGGCTGAACAGCAGCGGGTAGCCTGCCGGAGGTTCGGCTCAGCCGATCCAGATGTTGGATCGCCTAAATCAAACTCCTTCTGCACTTCGGGTCGGCCGAAGTGCAGAACCCAGCCGAAGCAAACTGATGTACGGGTTGATTCGGCTGAAATCAGCCAAAAAAGCCTGAAGTGAATAGCTGAACACCGTTCAGCTCACTTCACTTTGGGTCGGTTATTCACACGGCTGCCTCTGGCAGCTTTGTGAATAACCCTCTTAGTCATTACAAACTGTATGCATTCTTAGGACTAAATTTGTTTCATTTTCCTAAACCCTATCTAAACCCAAAAACAAGAATTTTATATATTGCCGTTTTCCAGTCCTTAGATGAGGTGGCTCCACTCATTTTTATTTTCAGGCTTTTTTTTCCTGTAATCTCACCTTCACACACCTCCTGGCCCTGGGCTGGCTACGCTTATTCATCCACTGTATCTATGGAGAGAGCCTTGGTTGCCCCTTAGACTGGGCTTCAAACATGTCTGACGTTGTTTGTGTTCATTACATAGGAGATAATGGAATACAAGGTTACATAAGAAAGATAAGATTGTTTTGCTGTCATTGCAGTTTACAGGAAGTGACAAGGACACTGCATTCCAGGCAAGATCAACAAGTATTTTCTGTACTCGCTTTAGACCACTTTCAGACGGACGCTGTCCATTCTGATCAGCAGAGGATCGGTGAACAGATCCCCTGCTGATCTAAGAAAAAAGGAACAAATGTCACACTTGTGACATCAGGGCTCATTCAGTTTCTCCCCTCTTGTGATGGAGGAAAAAACTGAGCTGTACAGACCCATGTTGGGTGTGTGGGGAGTCGCATTTAAGCGAACATGTGTCTGTCTACATCCAATTACCTCAGATCCTCCACAATCAGGTCCGCCAAAACGGAACTCTGTTCTGTTTTGTTTTCCAGACCTAGATGGAGTCAGGGGTAATCAGACTCACGTCCATTTAGATCCGGCTTCCCATAAACTAGCACTGGGCTTCTGATCAGATCCACCTGAAAAACTAACAGGCCAAACTCATCAGAATGTCCGTGTGAAAAAAGAAAAGAACTGGTAAGTTGCAATATGTTGCATTTTTCATCATGGGTTTAGTTATCCTTTAAATATAAACTGGCTATATATAAGCTTGCACACTGTATATGCTGTAAGATAACTTTCAGCTATTTAACCTGCTTCTGCTTTCTCAAATGTCTGTACTTTTTGGACCACCTAGTCCCCTGTGACATAAACTTCATGCTAATTAATATCAGATTTGTTTCTGTTTCTAACCAGGCCCTGAAGACATTAAATTATCATGCTCATTATTAAGTGTGTAAAGACCAATTTCAGGTTCCTGTACTAGATTACTGTTTATGAAAAAATCCTAATTGACAAAAATTGCACAAACTGAAATGCTTTTACACTTGCCTTATGGAATTAGGAAGGATTTTCCCCTACTGGAGCAAATTGGTCCATGCATTATAGGGTTTTTTGTCTTCTTCTGGATCATCTGTGGGCATTGGGTTCTGTTTATGGAGGTCTTCTATTTATGTATTCAGTTTTTTTCCTCTATTAATTGAACTCGATGGACTTGAGACTTTTTTAACCTAACTTTGTAACTAACAATGAACATAGTTATTTCACTTATAAAATACTTTGTACCCCACCAATAGGTTAGTGTCACAATCAACTAAATACTCCCAACCAAATAATCCCATATATAAATCTAACTTCACATTTAATACAGCACTTGCTTGGTTTACAGATAAACCTATTCAAACATGATGATAAATATGATTTTCAAGGTATCTGAATTAGATGCCATCATAATATAAAATGCCATCTTAAAAGAAGAATAGTATTGGACATGGTGGCATTACGAAAATGACATTCCAGTGCCACGTCATCACACAACAAACATATTGGAGACAAGTAGTGACAGCAGGAGCAAGTTCAGAAGTTATATTAGAAGAGGTATAGAGATGTAATAAGAATGAGGAGCTCACTGAAATCCATTCAGTTGTTCCTAGCAACATTAATAAGAATTTTGTTTATGAACTGCATTTTAGAAAGCAAAGGCATTCTCACTGCTATGCTACCATCATAAATGAATAGTGAATACTATTCAAAAAAAATATCCTGGGTTAGAAAAGGTCTTGGGCACAGCTAGAAAAGGCTCCGCTACATTCATAGAAGATGTTATTCTAATCCTCACAGATAAATGGAGACAGCTAGGTTCAAGGCTTAGATGCAGAACAATAAATGTTTCTAGGTTATGGCCAACTAGTAGATTACTGTACAGAAAGTGGTATGCAATTCAAATCAAAATCAATTTATAAAAAAAGTACTATTAAAAACAGCATAAAATTAGACTATATAAAATTATTTATATATGCAAATTAGTTAGCGTAAGGCAGGGGTGCCCACAAGGTCGATCGCGATCTACCAGTGATCGCATAGACTTGCTAAATTCAACTAGGATATCTAGGTTTCAATGACTGCTAGTCATGAAGGGGTTAAGGGCCTTGTTTACTAAACTGGGAAACAAGGTGAAATGCAGTAAAGCGAATTGAATGCCAATATCCAATCATGTGTATGGAAGTAAAAAAATAAAGCTCCTTTTGACCATGAATGAATGTTTGAAGTGAACACAAGCTTACTTCACTGCAGTTCACCTCATTCATCTTTAAAGCACCCCATTAAGACTATTGCTCCTTCACCCCCCTTCCTATTACAAAAATGTAGATACATATATTAATTTGTTTTTGAAAATACCTTCTATGCGGTGCTCAGATCGCATTTTCGAGAAGGATGTCCCCAACTGCCCGCAACCTCCTAGAATACATATGTCACGCGTCCCAGGAGGCTCCAGGGCAACCTAGAACACTCTATGCATGAACCACGGTGGTTTGTTTGCAAGAACCTGCAAACGAGCACTGGTTTCCAATGCCATAAGGAAAGAAAATGGCAGCAGAGGATTGCAGCAGGACAGTGCTCTGAATTCATTAGACACGTGAGTAGGTGTTTGGAGGATAACCAAGGAAACCAGATAGGAGGGAACCAAGGAAACCAGATAGGAGGGTAATGAAAAAAACTTAACAAGGGGCCTAAAGCCCCGTTCACATTGAGCGATTTATCGCGCGTTAATTCCCGCGATATCGCCACAAATTACCGTGCGATATCGCGCTCCAATGCATTTCAATGGTGCAAAGGGTCCTGCTGTCGCGGGTCGTGTGTCGCTACAGCAGGACCCTTTTTGGAGCGGATTTAGCCGTGATTCAAGCTTGCTCAATGCAAGCTTGAACGCGATATCGCGCTGCAAATTTTGCGATATCGTGCAAATGCGCGATTTGCATATCGCGCAGTGGGAACGGGGCCTAAGTGTCCATCGTGCCACTGTCAGCCTCTCTGCCTGGTCCAAGTTAGCAATCCTTTGAATTTTTAAGGCAATGATGCTGTGCTGCGCACCAGTACAAATTCCTCTTCATTCGCCATAACTGGCCTCCACCCAGTCCAAGATTACTGATGGTAACATTACTGTCACACATAGGAGAGTAGAGGGTATGTACCCTGGGTAGGCACCAACCCAGACTGACTCAAAACCAGGCTTTATCATGGGAATTCAACCGGGTTGCAGGGCAGAAAGGAAGGGAAGTAAAAGCAACGGATGGGCTTGGTTATCAGGCAAACCTGTCACTTTTCCCTGAATGGCCAAATTATAGGTTCATGGTAACAATACATAAAGGCTTTATTAGCATCAGTCTACAAAGCATAGGAAGTTGGCAATGTAAATTTGCTGCTGTATAACTAGACCTATATTATATGAAGAAGCACACATGTCAATATAACAGAACACTATGCATTGTCAATTTGCTATGACAAGTTATAAACTTGCGTAAATATAAGGAAACCTGTCATCCAGCAGTTTGGAAGCCAAAATAAAAGTAAAAATACTGATTGTTTGTACAGACATCAGTATTTTACTGATTGTAAAAAATATCATATACACCAATTTAAATTGCACCCACTATTTTTCAGAGCCATACTAAATACTTCATAAAAATAGAACTCTGGTCATATTAAAAAAATTATGTTAGAACACTTATTTTAAAAAAACAGCTAAAGAGTAATAAAGATTTGGGGGCAAACTCAGTATTGTTTCTTTTAATGTGGCCGGAGTGAGGAAATCTTTTGTATATATGATCTTACATGATTTGACATAGTAAGGGCTCATGTATAAATGTGTCCCTTGTTGGTTATATTATTAACCTGTTACATTTTTTTTGTATTCCCCTCAGTGCAAAAGAACTGTAGAAGGGAGAACAATATCTGGTTCTGCTGTAAACCAGAAATTCAGGAACAGGGAACAGAAACCAGGGGCACATAAGTGCTAGCAACCATTGATGAAGCACTGGCGGCTCCACAAGGTAAAAGGTTGTTATGGAGCACCAACCTGCATCCAAGGATGCTGTTCGGCCCAGCCACTAGCATCCTAGCAAATAATGATGCTGAGCCACACAGCCTCTTTTGATTGCCAGGATGTTACCAGCTTGGCTGCACAGAATCACTGGTTGCTAAGATGCTGACAGCCCCACAGCATCATAGGTTGTTATGGTGTGTCCACTTGCATCCCTGCAACAAATGATAATGTGGCTTAGTCACCGGACAACCAATGATGCTGTGCACCCCCAGCTTCACTGGTTGCTAGGATGCCAGTTCCTGGGTTTGCAGTGTCATTTGTTGCTAGGATGCAGGCAGATGCATCATAGCAAACAATTACATTGTGCGCCCCACACAGCATAATTGGTTGCTAAGACATTGGTGGCCTCACAGCTATAGAGGTTGCTATGGTTTTCGCATCTGCGTCCTGGCAACCAATGATGCTTTGCGGCTCAGCCACCAGTCAGCCAATAATGCCAAGCTGGCGGCATAGTGCCATTGCTTCCTAGGACACATATAGAGTTTCTTTTCATCCAGGCTCACTGGCCAAATAGTTTGCCCATTTAGTGAACTGTGAATAGCTTGAGTTCAACTTAGGGATGCACCAGTTTTTCGGTGATACCGAATACCGATACGGTACTTCATGCCGGGTAATAACATGCCGCCCGGCTTCCTGATTGCCCGGGAAACTAGCTTTTTGTTGTTTAGCCGGCTTGATTGTGATTGGCCGGGAAACCGGCTTCCCAGTCAATCAGCATCAAGCCGGCTTCCTGGCCAAACAGGAAGCCAGGTGGCGAGTAATGACCCGCCTCCTTGATTGGCCAGGAAGCGGGCTCCATGATCTCCTACGCACTGCCAGTCAGAGGAAATCTTCCTCTGACTGGAAGTCCAGGTATCGGGGAAAGTATCAGAGCATTTGGGTGAGTACTCGCCCAAATACTCGGTATCGGCACCGATACTAGTATCAGTACCAGTACCGATATTAGTATTGGTATTGGTGCATCCCTAGTTCAACTCATAGTCAACCCAAAGCTCATCCTTAGTCATCAGGGCAAAGAGAAGAGGGGATATACCCAACAGGGATACAGACAGCAATTCAACCTGACAGGGGTTCTAATCCTTCCCTTACTCTATCCAAAACTATAAAAACAAGTTTGGGCTATACATACACTTTAGTAAGAGCCAGCAAAAAGGACAAGACTAAATGACCCAATTATATATTCAGGTAAAGCTATCACTGCCGAAATCTGCAGTGCAATGAAGCTAATCTTTATGCAGAGCAATGCATTCCAAGAACAGCATCCTTTCATTGCTGTCATTAATCTGAGCTGCACTGCTGGATGTGCAAGGTCCTGAAATGTCATTTTGTCAGGGATATTGACAGCAGTGCTCTGCATGTGCCAAGCATGGGTATTCTGATACCAGTGGAATGCAGCAGCAAGTGACATGAGGTCACACGAGAGCACCTATAAATACCCTTACATGAATCTTAGCAGATGACGTGCTGGCCTGTTTAGGAAACAAGACACATTCGTGACAAACCACTTTTTACATAAACTTTAAACAGCATCTGATTATATGATTTGTCAATTTATTTTTAACTTGCACAAGACCAAAGTTGCTGATCGCCCAACCAATCTACTCATACTACACTATGCTGCACCGCTGAAGCAACTAAATTGATTGGAAGGCACTGATGGACACATCATCTCCTTTGCCAAAGCTACACACTACAATACGTTAAAGGAGAACTATGAAGTGAGTGATTTCCACTCATCCTCATAGTTATAGCCGACCTGTGACAAATAATCTGTCACAGGTCAGCTCTATCGATCGAGAAGTGAGCAGAAACATGCAGCCGATCTGCTCAATTCCTGATCGTCTCCCTGCAGTGAGCAATGACTGTCAGTCACCGCTCCCCACAGGGATTCCCCCCTCCCTTCTCCGTTCCTCCAGCGCTGAGTGGAGGAACGAACGGGGGAAGGGGCGGGCACAGCTGGCTCTGCCTCTGGATAGGCAGAGCCAGCTGTCACTCACGCAGCTAGGTGGATCTCGACTATATTGTCGGGATCCGTCCCGGCTGTGTCGCTCTCAATATATTGCGGGCAATAGCTTGCTATATACTGAGCTTTGGGTCACAGGAGGAGGTTAGTATATGTCCTCCTGTGACCCTAAAGAGAACTATGGGGGGCAAAATTATGAAATATAACAATATTAAGTTTTTATAACTTGTAATATGTTAACGGACAATTCTACATTGTTCCAGCTAGATGGATAAATGGAGAACTTAGGTAGAACATTAAAATTTGGCATATTTATGAAAAACGTAACTTGTTTCCAGGATTTTTCTTTCTCCCTTCAAGTACTATATGCATGTGTTTTAAAGGCCATCTCCAGGCAAACAGAAAACCTCCCCCTGCAGTGTCTAGGGCAGGGGTGGGTAACTCTGGCCCTCCAGCTGTGCTATAATTACAAATCCCAACATGCCTCTGCCTCTGGGAGTCATGCCTGCAAATGTCAGTCTTGCAGAGTCTCAAGGGACGTGTAGTTACACGATAGCTGGAGGGCCGCAGTTGCCCACCCCTGGTCTGGGGGACTGATATAAAGCAATTTTACTTACCTAATCCCCTCTCCTGTCAGCTCCAGGACAGTATCCCCCCTCCAATCCAGCTGTTGGAGACCCGCTGACATCTTCACATTTAATGCACGGCCCATAGACCTGCATTAAATATGAGGATGCCATGGGGCAGTCCATGACCCAGAACAGGGGGGCGAAGAGGTAAGGGCTAACTGCCAGGAGAGCAGGGATCAGGTAAGTAAATCTGTTTGGAAGAATCCCCTAGACATAAACAAGCAGTTAACACTTGCAGTGCAGGGGCATCCTATTGGAAAAACAGAAGATTTATTCCACTGTGCCCGCATTGTGTCACAGACAAAATTCTGTCTGAGGAACTTATGAAAATAGGGAATACTTACCTGCCCTGCTATCCCTGCCGAACCTCTTTGCTCTCTACCGCTGCCAAAGAATCTTCAGCATTGTATATACTTCAAGTGTGACGGATGCCTGGGAACCAACTGTTTTTCCTTCCCCTGATCTCTATGTCACTGCTGTGCCATAACATGACAAATGGACCGACAGAAGGAACACAGAGTGGGCCAGGTATTCGAAACTCCTGGAAGTGGCTGATCTTGAAGATCTTGTAGCTCTTCAAGAGAGGGACGAGCTGCACCACGGGCAACAGGATTGGTAAGCATTCATTATTTCCTTTGCAGGAAATGTATTTAGTTTTTAGATATAGTTTAATTAAATAATGAAACTTCCTTAAATTAAGGATGTTCAGAAAATAGCAGGTATTACCTCAATGTCTTTAGATGTCTTCTGGACTTGTTTGCCGCATAAACACAAATACTTAGCCGTGTTTAACAGTTGGAAGGGGCAGGGAATAAGCACATATACCCCTGGTGCTAGTTTATTTTAGGGGAAATAATACTGATTGGACAAAGTTTTTAAAACCAATAATTTATTTATCTTAGGACTCTCAGCTGTGGTTATCTGCAGGGAACGCCTAGATATGTGACACCATTGCCCAGTTTGGTTGTCCTCAGTTGCTTCACTGTGTTAAAGCTGATCTAGAATAGGCAAATATTGTCTAAATACAAGATTTACATACTCTTTGAATCTCAGTGCGCCTTATGTACTTCTTCCAGATCTGTGCAGTAATCCAGTGTGACATTTTGAGGGTTGTTCACAAAAGGGTGAAGAGTTTGGAGAAGTGAACAATCTAGGACAACATAGCTGAGCTGGAAAGGGAGCTGTATTGGAGAATTTTTCCAAATCAGCTATGTTGTCCTAGATTGTTCACTTCTCCAAACTCTTCACCCTTTTGTGAATAACCCCCTTTGCCTCTGTAATAAAGACCAGTCACTGCTGCTCTCTCTCCTTGTGCAGGGTGACTGGTCTTGTCTTCACCCCCTCCTGTAGTTTTCTGTAGGCAGCCTATGGTGGGTGGGGCCTGTTGGGCACCTCCCACAGCTCTACACTCTTCACAAGTTATGTACAGCACAGTAAGGATATCACGGCTACATATAAATGGTAAGTTGGGCTTGCAAATGACTTTGGTGCACACACATTAGATTTATATCCTTTGGAGTTATTGAGGGATATATTTACATGAAAATCTTACGTATGAAACGAAAATATAGTTTATTTAAAGCAATCAGCCATGAAACACCTGTTTTAGAAGCCCCCTAATGGAGACTGCTAGAGTCTAACTCTCGGCCAATTTGTTTCTGTAGATAAGAAGGGTGGAATCAATGCTAAATTTAGCATGACATTGTAAACTGAATCCTGACACTGATGGTGGATTTGGTGTAAACACAATTTAATTATATAACTGCCATTCAACAAAGTGCTCTATTTTGCTGGGCACAGATTCCCTATAAGTTGGATCGACCATGAACATTTGACTTGATCCACCAGACATAGATAGACACCACACTACAAGATCTGAGTCTGTATAGCGAGGTTCTTATCGTGTCCTTGTCCTACTTACTTTTTTCTACATAGTTTTTCCTGGTCTTGCATTCTGCTTTTATGCAAACTCCCTATTTATATTTAAAAGGCTATGCATTTTCTTTTCTCCGTCACTGCAAAATGATCAGAAAACATCTGTTCTCTCTTGCATAATGTCGGTAATAATTTGCTTATACTCATTTATGAAGGTTATATGTGCCGGACTGTGGAGTCCAGTGCACTGGCAAGTGATAATAGGGGGCATTCTAAGAGCAGTGATACCGTGTAGATAACCAAGAATCTCACACCTACAAATGCATAATCCTTGGAATCCCATGTGGTATGTAAAGAATACTACCTTGTGACACATTTCCAGAGACGCCAGTTACACAGCGCACCTTCCGTGAGAGCCTCACAGCTTCCAGGTAGTACTGTCCTGACACAGCATGTTACTTTTCGGTGTTATAAAGTAGGCACAATATTTTTGGGGCCTTCGCAGCACCAATTAAATTTAGAAACCACAAAAAGCAAAAAAAAAGCTAATAAGGCTGAAAAATGCCAGACAGAAAGTTTAAAACCAACTTATCCTGAATCCTTAAAGTCTACAGTATCTCTAGAGAAACCAAAACAGTTCGACTTGAAGTGGGGCTACCCTTGCACTGCAAGGGTTAACTGTTGTAAATTATGATTGAAGTAGATATATTAGGGGTATGTTTAGGGTGTATTCTCATGTATCGCATTCTTTTAGCTGATGTTATTTAACACACCTATGCTAACAAGGTTTTTATTGTGTTAGTCTATTGACCAGTTAATGTAGTGTTCAAATATATGTACTGTATTTATATTTATCTGCGTTGTGAAAATCCAGGCAACCTCAGCTCTTTTCCAGAGAGTAGCATTTAATTGGATCGAAGAAACAGATGAACAGGAACAGTTCAACAGAGTAATACAGAGTAAAATATCTAGACCTCAGATGATAAAGGTTCCATTAGGGACCCACTCTAACTACCCAGCATATATCTCCAATCTATATAAGCACCTCTGTGCCTCTCTTCATGACTCTGAGCTCCCCTCCTCTCAGCCACCTTAGGCTCTCTATTTATATACAGTTTAGTGTCATTCACTAACACTGAATGGATTCTGATTGGCTGGTCTAATTACCCCTTTGATGTTAGTTAACTAACCACTGTTCCATTGTGTACAATCAACAAAACAGGATGGTCAACTGGTCAATAGACTAACACAATAAAAACCTTGTTAGTATAGGTGTGTTAAATAACATCAGCTAAAAGAATGCGATACATGAGAATACACCCTAAACATACCCCTAATATATCTACTTCAATCATAATTTACAACATTAACTAGTAATTTCTTTTCTAGGTTACTGGTGTAAAGCACTTTTACTTACTTGATCTCCTCTCCCGATGGCTCCAAGTCCAGCGCCCACAGGCTTTCCCCCCTACACTGCAGCAGTTGGAGGCCCGCTGTTGTCATCCAGTACAATGAAGGGTCCATAGCCCTCCATTATATGTAAGGATGTCAGGGAACAGTCGCTAGGTCAGAGTGTGGGGGAGATAAGGTGAGGGCTGACTGCTGGGGGAGTGGGAAACAGGTAAGTAAAAGTTCTTTGCACCATTCCCTCAGATCCCAGCTTCCCCAGCAGTCGGCGCTTACTTCATCTCCCCCACGCTCCGTCCTAGGGACTGTCCCTTGACATCCTCATGTAAAATGCAGGGCTTTAGACTCTGCATTGTACTTGATGATATCAGCAGGCCTCTGACCGCTGATGTGTTGGGGGGAATGCTGCGGGCCCTGGACTTGGAGTCTGTGGGAGGGGAGATCAGGTAAGTAAAAGTCCTTTGCACCAGTCCCCTAGACACAAACAAACAGTTAGTCCTTGCAGTGTGGGTGTAGACCCATTTAGTATCCCCTGAGATAGGCTTATAGTTAGCCAACCCCCAAAATGTTATCACTAATACTTAGCCTAACCCCTATCCTTAACTGAACCCTTACACTTCATCTTAACTCCTAATCCTAAACTTAACTTTAACTCATCAAGCAAACCCTTTAAAGGGACTTTGTCATTTGTCCACTTATAGTAAAGTAACTGGTCCTCTTGATAGTCCACCTCCTCTGCTACTAATTTTAACCTTCTCCATGCCTCTGTGTAGCACTATTTACTTGCTGGAACCCTAAGTAAAAAGCCTGGTGTAAACTCAGTGTTGGAGCTTACATAGAGCTAAGGACCTCCCTTGGCCCTCAAGTGACATTGCTTGGACCTTGAAGTCAGCCACTTATGTACTTAACCCTTAAAATTAACCCCTAAACCTAACATTTAAATGTAATCTCAATGCCTAAACCTAACCATTAAAAGTAACATTAAAGTGTATCAAAACCAAACCCTTTATTTTAACTGGTGATCCTGCCAGTAACATACTTCCTGTTCTAGAACAGGACCTGTGTTAAGTCTACATAACAACTCTCCCTCTCCTCATCTACAAAACATTGACAGATGTAAACTGGGCAGGGCTGATAACACTGCAACGCTAAGCTGACCATACACTATACACTAATACATTTCGTTTGTTCAGCCAGTGGGCTGAAGTAAAGAATTATCAGGCTCCTCTATCCACACTAATCCGCGCAGATGGACAAATCTTCCCCACGAAGCTATTGGCACAGTTTAGCTGACAATTTTTAACCCAGCTCCATCAACAAAAGTAGAGTAGCTGACTTTTGATGAGCCACCAAGACTACACTGTAAGAGTTTCAGCTAATTTCTGTGTATCAGCCAAAATTCTATCAGTGTATGGTCAGCTTGAGGTGCAGAGGACACAGGGCAGCACTAGATTTCTAGCAGAATCAAAAGGTTTTTTTTTGCACTTATCAAGCAGATATGACAAAAATTAATTCAGCTGTATATCAAACAGAACAAAGGAAAGTGAATAGGAAAAAAAATAGGGATGCACCGATACCGGTTTTGCGGTATCAAGTACGAGTACCAATATTTATCTTTCGGTACTCACCGATACCAAATACCGATACCCGTACTTCCAGGAGCATGGAGCCGGCTTCCCAGCCAATCAGGAAGCCAGACGGGGCCTTCCTGATTGGCCGGGAAGCAGGCTTCATGCTGTTTGGCTGGTTCAATGCTGATTGGCAGGGGAAGCCGGCTTCCTGGCCAATCAGGAAGCTGGGCAGCAATCAGCATTAAACTGCCACTGCCAGTCAGAGGAAATCTCGGCCAAAATACTGGGTAACGGTACTGGTGCATCTCTAGTTTGCTTACACTTTAACCCCTAAATGTGATCCTTAAACATCACCTAAACCTAGTCAATACATTTAATTGTTTTATTGTGACAAACACAGCAGTATCACACTGATAATAATGCCAAAAAAAATGTTCTGCAATGGCAGGCATTAGGCTGTAATGGTTGTCCATACAATGGAGCTCTCTGTGATCTAAATTATATGTTCTGTAAACTGATGAATTATACACCAGAAAGGAAGAAATGTTGTCTCCCCAAGGCTCTGCTCAGGAAAATACAATCGCATTTAGTTAGTAAGGCAGCAACCAGCATGTGCAATATATGACTGCAACTGATCAGCAGCCATTTGACTTCTGTAAATAGACATAAAGTTGGATTTTTTGGGGGGAACTTGGATACAGTGGATGTAGACATTAAAGCGCCACACCAATTAAAATAGTCCCAGATACAACTATATTCCCCTAGGGTCAGGGGACATTCAAGCAGTGTAACCAACGTGTTTCAAAATCCAATACACACCCCGTTTATCAGGGCTTAAAGTGACACTAAATTCAGGAGTTAAATCTTCAAAATGCATTTAGGTACCTTAACTAATAACAAAAATGTATCTTATTTGTGTATCAGTCAGCTGTAGATCCTCAAATCATCTCTGAATTGGTGCTGACACTGTCCTTCCTTCTGGAGGGTGGCTACTTTTGTTCCCCATGGTCTCTGTGTACATACACAGGGACCATGGACCATGTAGAGTAGCCACCGCTCCAAGCTCACTCCTGTGATGGACTACAGTCTCACGTTTAGTTTACTAATTTGTATTGAGATTGTAGTTCATCACGGGAGTGAGCTTGGATCGGTGACTACTTTACAACACACACAGGGACCATGGGGAACAAACGTAACCACCCTCCACAGTGTCAGCACCAATTCAGCACAGTTTCAGCACCAATTCAGAGATGATTTGAGGATCTACAGCTGAGTGATACACAAATAAGAATAAGTTTTGCTAATAGTTAAGGTACTTGAACATATTTTTTTTTTTTTTTAATTCTTTATTTTCAGTTTTTCAGTTGTACAAACAGTGGGTAATTAGAGAAAGAGGGGTTGTGCAGTACAGTAAAATACATTGGGTACAGCATAAATATGAGAAGTGTATATAAGACTTTACAATTCCACTGGTTTGGTAGCCCCAATGTGGGCAAAGTAGACAGGCATTTCAGTGTGTATTTACGCGCCACCACCCATGGGTGAAGCGCAACCACCATGCCTTGGCATGCGCCAGGCTTTGCAGGTCTCACTAAGAAAGGCAGTGCAGTCAAATACCTGCCATGTTGAGGACGTAGCACGGACGACACAAAAAGATGGGGTGGGAAGGAGAAGACAGAGAAGGGTTTGGGACTGAGACTTGGGGAGGATAGGAATCAGGGTGGGAGTCGGCGGAAGCGTAAGTTGGGTGAGCATTCAACCGAGTCCTGGCAGGAATGGGACCTCTTGATTTGCGTTTCACCGCAAGTGCGGCACAATGTCTCATTCCACCATGAGAGCGCCATACTCCGGGGAGTAGAGGTAATCCAGTAGAACCAGGTTTTCCGGAATTTGTCATCAGTATGGTGCAGAGTCGCAGTGAGCTCCTCCATCACCCGTGTTTCGTCCACCTTACGGAGCCACATTGTGACCGTGGGTGGGCTGGAACTTTTCCAGCGTAGCGGGATACAGGCCCTGGCAGCGTTGACCAGGTGAATGAGTAGAGATGCGCGGTATTTGGTCCTAGACAGGGTGGACCTGTGGAGCAACAGGGCGGCCGGATCCCCAGCCAAAGACATCCCCGTCAGGTGTTTGATTTGAACGTATTTTTAAGATTTAACTCCTGAGTTTAGTGTCACTTTAATGAGAGAAGTCATGTATGTGGACTAAAGTCTCTGCAGCTTGAAATTTGTATTGACTTGTGAGGGAAGAACTTCAGGCTTGTCAGCAGCTGGTTCAGTTTTGCTGACAAGCCTGAAGTTCCCTCATCACAGTTCAATAAAACTTTCAAGCTGCGGGGATTGTAGTCCACATGCATGACTTCTCTCATTAAGTCCCGATGAAGGCAGTGTGTACTGGACTTCCGAAATGTGTTGGCTATTCTACCTTGACCATATGGGAATAAAGTTGTATCAGGACAATTTTAATTGGTATGGCTCTTAATTTCCCACATCTACTGTTGTTAACTGTAGAGCCAAGAATACAGTGGGCATCTTTAAGTGCCCATTCACACTGGGCGTATAATCACGTTATTTCCGCCGCGTTATCGCGCAAATTTGCAGCGAGAAGTCTCTGTCCAATGATTTTCAATGGAGCTGTTCTATTGAACAGCTCCGTGTAGCTCGTAGCGCTCGCTTGTGCGGGACCCTTTTACCCGTGGATGTTGCGCGATTTTTCTATTTTTGCATGCAGCCCGACGGTGAAGGTCGCGTGATCGTCTCTAGAATGTCGCTCAAACAGTCGCGCTATACCCAGCCGTGTGGATCCGCTCAAGGTAAGTGTTGCTTAGTGTGAATGAGGCCTTAGACTGCGGAAGCTGCCTACCTCTTAGCCAGATCACACATATTCACATGAAGCAACATGAGAATAACCACATGGGTCCAGTGTTCTTTCCACACTTCCAGGTTTTTATTGTTGTCTGTGTCCCTGTTAGGAAGATTCACTCTCTATATTTGTGCTAAATACCAGTGTCACCGGGAATAAAAGTAAGGGTAAATCCAAAATTTTCGGTTCCCGCCAGAACAGGAACAGAGGGGAAATTTTGCAATACTTGCACAATGACAACTGTCAAAGAAGGAATATCCCTCACATTGGAAAGATATTCCCCTCCTCCCTGTTAATTCTACAGGAAAAAAGGGAATAGGAAATCTCCATAATGACAAAAAAAAAACCTGACAGTGGTTATAATTCTCTATCCAAAAAATAAAAAAAAGGTTTTGGCTTTAGGTATACTTTAAATACGCCCAAATGGGACAGAAAAATAAAAACTGACCTTGGCAACCAACATAGTGTCTGACAGATGCAAAGCCTGAGTGCTATGGACAAGGCATCCATCTATGGAGGAAGAAATCACTTAAGAGCCAATCGGTCTTTGTTTGACTTTTTAGCCTATATATGTTCTGATCAGATCTTAGAGCTGACCTCCGAGAATTTAAAGATAATTCTTCCATTGGCCACTCCCCCTCAATGCAATTATTAAATGCTTCTTTGGTTTGGGGGTAGACATATAAGCAATACTTACCTTATTCCTAACTCCTGCAGGCTTCCTCCATGAGGACCATGCCCCAAAGCCTCTTCTCTAAGATGCTTTGGCCTGTGGTTGCCTGCTGATGTCATCAAGTACAAAGTAGTCCTATAGTCCTGATTGTACATGGGTATGGTGAAGTACTGCCTGTAAGCTGGAGTGTCGTGGAGAAGAGGAGAGAGACAGAGTCTGCTGAATTGAGGAATAAGTATTATACCTTATTACTCCACCCCTAGACCTAATGAGCAATTTATCCTCACAGTGCAGGGGGGCTCACTGCAAGGTTGGCTTTTATTATATATTACCAAGAGTTCCACTTTAAGATACTCAGTTTTCTCAATCAAAATCATTCATACTAAACAATCACTGGTGCCGTGTATTGGTTGCCTTGCCCTTATCAACAGCCGTTTTTCATTAATAAATTATCACAACGTGGAGAAGAGTGGAACACTAGTCACAGAGATAGGTAGATAGATGGCTAAACAGACAGAGAGTAGATAGATAGATAGATAGATAGATAGATAGATAGATAGATAGATAGATAGATAAAGAGAGATAATGAATGAGAGCGAGGGGGAGAGAGAGAGAGAGAGAGGGACAAAGAGAGAAAAATGGAGACAGTGATAAAGGGAAAGAGAGGGATAGTGATGAAGAGAGAGAAGAAGAAAAATAGAGCTAGAGATAGATAGAGAGGGGGGGGGGTAGAGAGTGAGAAATATCCCTCACATTGGAAAGATATTCCCCTCCTCCCTGTTAATTCTACAGGAAAAAAGGGAATAGGAAATCTCCATAATGACAAAAAAAAAACCTGACAGTGGTTATAATTCTCTATCCAAAAAATAAAAAAAAGGTTTTGGCTTTAGGTATACTTTAAATACGCCCAAATGGGACAGAAAAATAAAAACTGACCTTGGCAACCAACATAGTGTCTGACAGATGCAAAGCCTGAGTGCTATGGACAAGGCATCCATCTATGGAGGAAGAAATCACTTAAGAGCCAATCGGTCTTTGTTTGACTTTTTAGCCTATATATGTTCTGATCAGATCTTAGAGCTGACCTCCGAGAATTTAAAGATAATTCTTCCATTGGCCACTCCCCCTCAATGCAATTATTAAATGCTTCTTTGGTTTGGGGGTAGACATATAAGCAATACTTACCTTATTCCTAACTCCTGCAGGCTTCCTCCATGAGGACCATGCCCCAAAGCCTCTTCTCTAAGATGCTTTGGCCTGTGGTTGCCTGCTGATGTCATCAAGTACAAAGTAGTCCTATAGTCCTGATTGTACATGGGTATGGTGAAGTACTGCCTGTAAGCTGGAGTGTCGTGGAGAAGAGGAGAGAGACAGAGTCTGCTGAATTGAGGAATAAGTATTATACCTTATTACTCCACCCCTAGACCTAATGAGCAATTTATCCTCACAGTGCAGGGGGGCTCACTGCAAGGTTGGCTTTTATTATATATTACCAAGAGTTCCACTTTAAGATACTCAGTTTTCTCAATCAAAATCATTCATACTAAACAATCACTGGTGCCGTGTATTGGTTGCCTTGCCCTTATCAACAGCCGTTTTTCATTAATAAATTATCACAACGTGGAGAAGAGTGGAACACTAGTCACAGAGATAGGTAGATAGATGGCTAAACAGACAGAGAGTAGATAGATAGATAGATAGATAGATAGATAGATAGATAGATAGATAGATAGATAAAGAGAGATAATGAATGAGAGCGAGGGGGAGAGAGAGAGAGAGAGAGGGACAAAGAGAGAAAAATGGAGACAGTGATAAAGGGAAAGAGAGGGATAGTGATGAAGAGAGAGAAGAAGAAAAATAGAGCTAGAGATAGATATGGGAAGGAAACTGCAAGCAACAGGATAAGGTGAAACAAGTGGAAAAACTTTTTACCTGTCACCAGCATCAGACACCATGATATCTCTGACATATTAGAATATTGGCTGGATTGCTGTCATCCACAGAGTAAAAGCATGCACTGCATATCCTAGCTGTACTGAGCTGACTACATATCAAATCACAGGGAAGACCAATGGCATGTATCTAAGGTTTCATTGTGCCATCCCCGGTGGCAGTGAATGTGGCATGTATGCTCGGTTTACACGTGTGGAGTGCAGCAGGCAGTGTTATCGGTCAGTGTAGTCTGACCACAGCACGATGCAGTCACTTACGCGCAGTCCTTCTCCATGTCTGTCTCTTTCATCGCTGTCCTGTCACTTTGCCGTCGTCTTCTCCTCCACTGTGCATGTGTCTGGAGCCGGATGCTGTCCAAATTTCCTGTGATGTCCCACTTCCCAGACCCGCTAGATCCCCGGCCACCCCCTCTGCCCCAGACACAAAGGGCTGAGCGATCAAGGCAGACACACAAGGCTCTCCCGGCTCCTGTGTACGGACAACTTTCCTCCACTTCCCTGTGACCACCGATCAGCACTGATCACAATAAAAGTCCTATGCACAAGGCAGTGCCATCCATGGCTGCAGTGATCAGCGCTGGCAGACGTGCCCTCCTATTCCTCGCTCCCTTGCTATGGAGTACTCTTCTCTCTTTGTTCTACTAGGAGGCTGAACGGCTTTCCTTCCTCTTCCAGCTGCCCCATCCCATCACATTTTCTTCCGATTTTTTTCCGATCCTCACTTTATTTGGAAGCTGTTTGGAGACTCGCTGTCTCCCTCTACTGATGGAGAAAATGCTACTTTCTCCATTTCCTATTCCGTTACTCTTTTGTTTCCCCAAAACTTGACATGGATTGGGAATGTCACTAGAAAGTGGTGAACATCAACTTCATTTACTCATCGGTTTGAAAAAAGTATATGTATGGGCTGCATCGCATCCAATCAGATTTGCTTTTTCTTCCCCAATTGAGTTTACATTGCAGTTATATGTGAACCCAATCATTAACTTGTTGCTGTCGGTGTATATACTGTATGTGCAGCACAGCGGTGGGCTTTGATGACATACTGCAACTTACACCCTAACATTCTGACCACTGAAAGGTGAAGTAAAGAACATTATCTCATTACATTGGCACCTGGAAGTGGCTGGGATATATAAGCCAGCAAGTTGATGTATTGGGAGGAACAGAAAAAAATGGGCAAACAAGGATTTGAGCGAATTTGACAAGGGCCCAATTGTGATGGATACACAACTGGTCAGAGCAACTCCAAAACTGCAGCACTTGGGATGTTCCCAGTCTGCAGTGGTCAGGACCTACCAAAAGTGGTCCAAGGAAGGAAAACCAGTGAACTGACAACAAGGCCATTGGCAGCCAAGGCTCATCAATGCACGTGGAAAAACGAAGGCTGGCACGTGGAAAAAATGGAGGCCCCACCCCGCAACTTACAGGACTTAAAGGATCTGCTGCTGACGGCTTGGTGCCAGATACTACAGCATCCCTTCAGAGGTCTAGTGGAGTCCATGCCTCAAAAGATCAGGGATGTTTTGGCAGCCAAAGGGGACCTACTCAATATTAGGCAGTTGGTCATAATGTTATGGCTGATTGGTGTATATGCATACAGTCAGCATTGCTGTTTTGACATCACACACACCCAGCACTGTGATTGTGATGACATTAACAGCTCCCAATCACTTAACAACAATTGGGGACCGGTAGGATAGGCTCCCAATCAAATGATCACTGTGACTACCAATCATAATACTTCACATGATGGGGAAGCCTAGTAACATTTCTGATGTTAAGAATCATCCTCTAACTACCCCTTGTACAGCCATTCAATTACAACCTCCCAGGGCAAGGCACTATTTTAAAATGGCTTTTTTGTTGCAGATCACACAAAAAAGGTACAGAACCAATGAATGATCCAGTGCTAGCCAGAACTCGTGACATTCAGTACCAGCACCAGCCAGTGTCATCCAGTGCCAGCCAGAACTAATATCATTCTGTGCGAGCCAGTACCAGTGTCATTCAGTACCAGTGCCTGCCAGAACCAATGTCATCCATTGCCAGCAGGAACTAGTGTCATCCAGTACCAGTGTCATTCAGTATCAGCGCAAATCAGTACCAGTGTCATCCAGTACCAGAGGCAGCCAAAACCAGTGCCTATACAACCAGTTCCAGTGTCATCCAGTACCCCAATAATCCAGTACCAGTGGGACTATGAACCAGTGCCAGCAAGAACCAGTACCTGTACAGCCAATACTAGTGTCATTCAGTACCATCATCATCCAGTACTTATGCCAGTCAGAACCAGTGCCAGCTAGAACCAGTAGCTGCACATACAATACCAGTGTCATCCAGTACCAGTGTTACCCTGTTCCAGCCAGAAACAGTGACTGGTTACTACAAGTGCCAGCTATTTTGGGGTGTTTGTACTTTCCTGGCATTTTAGAGCCTCCCGAAATCTAAAAGGTAGATAGGTATTCAGATGCATAATTTATGTCCCTTGGAAGCCTGAAGGTGCTCCTTGGATTTTGAGCCCCACTATATAAATAGGCTGCAAAAAAGTCTCACATATGTGGTATCCTCATGCTTAGGAAGAGCACCCTAAGGGGTTAATTTTAAATTTAACTCCTTCATGACTGATGTTCAAAGTATGTCGCTGTTACTAAGTGTGATACTTAGTGGCAGTGACATTGTATGCCAGGTGAAAACGATTAGCTTTTAGAGAAAAATTATTACATTTTAGGTCTTAGGCTGATAAGTACAGAAAAATGTCTAAAATCCTAGAGATATGAGGTGTTTCCAAATAAATGAATGTATTTAATGCATTTTTTTTAGCTGTGCTACTTTTTTCAAAAAATACTACAAATCAAAACTGAGGGAAAAGTGTTTTCTTTAATTTTTTCCTCAATTTTAATATTTTATTTGTCCTAAGTGAGGCGTTAGGTACACATATGTGATATAAATATATAGCCCTATCTGTCCTCTACAAAACAATATATAATATGTGTGGGTGCACTTTGTAGGAAAGTATATTACTGATGTGGAAGAATCGCACAGCAAAAATGTCAAAAGTGTGTCAGTCATTTACGAACAGAAACTAAAAACAAGTGCAGTCATGAAGGGGTTAAAAAACCCCATCCATTTACTATTGTTTTATCCCTGATAAGCTGGTGGTGAATGTGCCTCCCTAAGCCCTCTTCATAGACTAAATAGGAATGGTGTCCCCCCCCACCTCTCCCACGTAGCCATTCATTATTTAGGTACTGGGTGTAACATGAAACACGGTCCAAACGGTCCAACTTAGCCTTTCAATGAAGGAAGTAATTCGATAATGACAGCATGGGAATCTCCTAAGTTTGCCTGTGTAAGAAAATTTAGAAGACGTATTCTTTATTAAGCTGAGAACAATAAAGTGATGAAGAGCATACAGGCCTTTATTAGCATAGCATTGGGATAAATGCATTACAAGTCCTCACCCCAACATGACCTCTCTACACTGTATATTATAGGACCACTTCAAATCCCATTATGTCCTCTATACACTATATGTTATAGTTTGAGTTGGGGGTGTAATTTTTAGCATAGCCTGTACACATTGCATATTTTGTGAATTGAAGACTATAAGTCCCAACATAACCTGTATATACTGTATATTATGTACAATTGTAACTGATGGACCATAAGTCCTAGCACACCACAATATTTACAGTGCATCTGTATAATGGATATACTTTGCCACTGTGCATGCCACTTACTTCCCCCTTCCCCAAACTATGGCCACATACCCTCTGCACTGACACCTAGGGAGTACGAGTCTTCTTACCCCCTTTATCCTTCATCCCCCACCTGCTAACACCACTGTTTTACAACTCAAGAAATTATGTTGTTGTTCCTTTTAATTACTATTATAAATAGGCTAAGTCCTCCATACCATATTGTCTTTAATGTCTTCCTTATATTGTAAAGCGCTGCGCAAACTGCTGGCGCTATATAAATCCTGTATAATATTAATAAGTCTACTTGACCATTAGAAAGAGCGGCTTGCATGTGTTTTACTCTGCCAAGCACCTCCTGAGCCCTTGGCCATTAATTTACATTGTTTCTCCTGGCAGCTTCCCTGCATGCTGCAGGAAAAGCATTTTAAGCACAGATGTAATAAGGGCCAAGTATAGGTGCCAGATTCTGTGCTTAAGTCCAGCGCCCATGTAGACTCTGGAATAGTTTACCATTAATTGAAGAAATTTAGCAAATACGACAGCTCCATCCTGACAACACAGTATGAAATGAAATAATCAATAAATAAATCATTGCAGTTCTTAAAACCCGTCACCTGTTAGCAGCTGTGTGTAAACATTAAAAACCTCAATAAATAAAAACCGAGCAAACATTTGATGCAGCACTATAAAAACTGGCAATAGCGCAAATAAATATAAACAGTACATATATATGTGAATCTATACAAATAAAAAAATGCTGTGGTCATTATGATGGTTTCCCATTTTCCCTGTTAGATTTTTAATTTATTTTATATCTTTTTTATATTAACAAGAACACAAAAAGGAGTGTAGAAACATGCAAAGGTGGGAATGCTAAGATGGCCAGGAACTATTGCAAGGAGAACGCCCTACTGAAATATCCAAGACGTGATAAAAAATTTGGACTAACCCTCTGAAGTGACAACTGTATCATAGCTTTACAAGCTTATATAAAGTCACTTGTAGTTTAGATTTTTACATTATACTTAAAGTTTAAAAAAAAATGTTTGCAGTTTTATTCTAGATATTAGGATATAAGACCTCATGATATATGCAGGCCCTGCAAATTGTTTTCACTTGACAGGTTAACTTGACAGGTGAACACCTAGGGGGGCTATTTATAATATAAATTTGCACAGCTTATTCATCAAGCAAAACTGCAGCTGCATTCGTTCTGTGCGAGTTAACCAGATGTTGTAAGAATGGGGCAAAAATCAATGTTCTTAGTGTAATTTCTCTTCTGCCCCCATGTTCTTAAATAGGTTTGTTCATAAAGAACAGAGTGAATGAGGAAAATAGTGCATTATGGTCACTAGAAGGAACTGAGAATCATAGGAAATAAATACATGTTAGTAATGAGATACAATGTTACAATTCAAGAGAATGCTGGAGGTAATGAGCATATAAATGTAACCATTGCTATCCCCATAGTACAAATGGTTACGCTCATTTCCTTCAGCGTTTGCTTGGATTTAATGTCATTACTAACATGTATTTATTTCCTATGATCTTTAGCTCCATCTAATGGCAATAATTAAATATTTCTGTCCCGGTTTCATCAAGGCCCACTTTCCTCTTTGATCATTCTCCTTCATTTCCTTCTTTACCTTTTTTCTTGTGCTTCTTTGATCATTCTACCCTACTTCCATCCATGCCCGGTCCTGATCCTCTGTGATCATTCTGCTCCAATGCTATTTATGCACACTCTCCCTTATTATATGATCACTCTCCTCTTTTTCCATCCCAAATGGATCAGTTAAATGACATAGAAGTGTACAAAATAAACCATACACACATACATTACACACTAAGAAAATAAATACACAACAGAAAATGCACCCCATCCAACGAGTTCATGAACAAGCATACATTGCTGTTATATGTAGCTGAAGTGCTAATAATGAACTTCGTTATTAAAAATCGTTATCTATTTATATAGTTCATTTCCAAAGTAAGTACTTTGTTACTGCTTAGTTGTTAATTGGGGGTTTGACACTTTTTATTGACATTGTTTTGTTTTTATGATTAGTAAGATTTTAGTAATTAACTTTTGTATTCAGTATATTTTGATAGCTGCTCCAATATTATACTAATTTGCTAAAGACATTTTCAGAAATTATATTGTATTATTGTATCTCTCTGGCATAGAGAAAATTACAATCAATTAATAATTGTAGCAGGTTTGGTTAATATTAAGTCATGTTTTTTTTATTATTATTATTATGATGAGTATTATTATTATACATTTGAAATCTTTATTATTATGATTATTAAGAATTAGAGGGAGGACTGTGAGCCAGGCCTTCTCGTCCAACATCAGTACCTGACCTCACAAATGTGCTTCTGGAAGAATGGTCAAACATTCCCATAGAGACACTCCTAAACCTTAACAACAGTTGAAGCTGTTATAGCGGCAAAGGGTGGGCCAACTCAATATTGAACCCTACGGACTAAGACTGGGATGCCATTAAGCCCTCGTTCACACCTGAACGTTTTGTAGCGCGTTCTACGCTCGACGAACGCTCTACAAAACGTTCAAAAATATAAATCCCATTGTATTCAATGGTCTCGTTCCCAACCTTGGCGTATTTCCGCCCGTCCCTAACACGCTACAAAACGGCCCACGCGTTACCTGAAAAGGTACATGTACTACTTTGGGCCGTTTTGTTGCGCGTTTCCATTGGGATACAGCCAAGTAGCCTTCGGAAATGCGCGACGGTCGCGCAACTTTTTTACCGCGAAGCGCGTTAAAAAAACGCGCGACAGACGCGCATATGCAATACGCCTAGGTGTGAACGAGACCTAAAGTTCATGTGCGTGTAAAGGCAGGAGGCAGGCGTCCCAATACTTTTGGTAATATAGTGTGTGTATATCTATATACATATATATATATATATAGAGATATATATATATATATATATATATATATATATATATATATATATACAGGGCTCAAAATGTCATGTCCTGAGCTACTAGCCAGGCCTTAAGAGTTAACTACAGTTGCCACACCTAATCCCTACCCTTCCCTAGCACTAACTCTGCCCCTAAACACACCAGCGCTGTAATGCATGTTACAGAGGTCAGTGCTGTAACGCACATTACAAAGCTCACTACTGTAAGTAACGCACATTACAGAGCTCAGTACTGTAACGCACATTACAGAGGTCAGTAGTGCACGTTGCAGAGGTCAGCGCTGTAACGCACATTGCAGAGGTCAGCGCTGTAATGCTCGTTGCAGAGGTCAGCGCTGTAACGCACGTTGCAGAGGTCAGCGCTGTAACGCACGTTGCAGAGGTCAGCGCTGTAACGCACGTTGCAGAGGTCAGCGCTGTAACGCACGTTGCAGAGGTCAGCGCTGTAACGCACGTTGCAGAGGTCAGCGCTGCAACGCACTTTGCAGAGGTCAGCAGTATAAGGAAGAAAGAAAAGGGACTTACAGTTCATTTAGGTGGTATTCAGGTGCCCTCTTCTTTCTCCTGGTGTTGGTCGTGGGGAAGGGGGGGCGGTACAGAGCTCCTGCATCTACTGACGCGAAACTTTATTTTCACGTCCCGCGCTGCATTAGTTTCTGTCTGTCCAATAGTAACTCTGCAGGTGCCTGAAAGAGCCGAAGGAGCCGAAGACAGCCAAATCTGATTCCCCTCCTCCTCGGCCGCGGCCGCTACAGAGCGGGCCAGGAGGAGTGAACACAAAGCCAGCTATAGCCGCTCGGAAGCGGCGGTAGTGTTCAATTGCAGGTCCTGCCGGCGGCGCACCCCCTCCATGGCATTCCACTCGCCCCCACGCAATTTTCACTCGCAAATTGCGAGGGGGCGAGTGGAAATTCTGAGGCCTGCATGCAACATTATATGGTTTAAATGATAGTTGAATGCATTTTAACTTATAGTTAAGGCTAGGAGAAAGGTGCAGTCATTTCTTCCCCCTCTCTCCTACTAGTGGTCTTAAGAGTTTCAGATTTCATCTGTGAGGTACCATATGTCCCAGAGCCTGTCATGTTTTAAAAAGGCTATTCATGGCAGAAGGGCAGGACATTCTCACAAAGGAAAAAGGGACCTATTCTCACATTCTAGAGCACTAACACACGGGCACACAAGGCAGACACACACACTAAACTTTTACAAGAAATTACTTATACATTTACATAACTATTTTATATTTTGATTTATGCCCCTTATTGTGTAATCATTTTGTAATTAAACACATTTTGGAGCAAGAACGAAAGCAATTTTCTCTTTTGAACTTCCTCCACCCTACATCTTCAAGATAAAATAATATGATATAGAAAATAATATACCACGTGTAGCAAAAGAAAGGATTTTGTTTATGATTATTTAGAAACTTTATTTTTTACCTGTTGACACTTTAACACATTTATGTTTACACCTACAGATCATCTCCACTTTAAATTGGCCCCTCCACCCCTCTCTCTGAAGTAACCCAACACATTTTATTAATGGGTCTCCTGGACAGCCTAAGTGACATCTTGTATCTTTCTCTTCCAGTGGTGGCAGTAGGCAGTCCTTACAACTGCTCATAATGGTGCTAACACGTTTAATGCAGTAGCACTCTAAGCAGAGGCCAACATGGACCCATCGCCTGGGGGAAGTGGTTTATGTTGTTAGTCTTCCAGGTAGAATGACACTGTCCATCATTCAACCCGGAAGACTAATAACATCTAGTGGTGGAGAGGTACTTATTGCAGCAAAAGTTTTTTTGTTTTTTTTAAAAGGGCTACATAGTTACATAGTTACATAGTATTTGAGGTTGAATAAAGACATTAGTCCATCAAGTCCAACCTATTAGGATCTCGTTCTAGGAGTAACTGTACCCCTGTATATTACGGTCCCTTAAAAAATCATCCAAATGTTTCTTGAACAATTCCACGTTTTTTGCTGAAATCACCGCCTGTGGCAGTGAGTTCCAGACCCTACCGCTCTAACTGTGAAGAACCCCTTCCGCCCCTTGTGCTGGAATTTTTTTTCCATCAATTTTAGGTGGTGGCCTCTAGTTTTTGTAACGGAGTTAATTTTAAATAGTTTATCGCCAATGTTGCTATCACCATTGAACATTTTGTACATGGAGATCATATCCCCCCTTAATCTCCTCACCTCCAATGTGAACATGTTTAAATTTAGTAGCCTCGTCTCGTAGCTCTGGTCCTCCATACCCCTAATTAGTTTGGTTGCCCTCCGCTGGACCTTTTCCAACTCAAGGACATCTTTTCTTAGTACTGGTGACCAGAACTGGACCGCGT
>NW_017308670.1:149857-158715 GCF_000935625.1 Nanorana parkeri
CGCAATTTTCACTCGCAAATTGCGAGGGGGCGAGTGGAAATTCTGAGGCCTGTATATATATATATATATATATATAGTTTAAAGTGACATTAAACCCTTGTTTTTTTTATTTTAAATCAGCACTGTATATGCTAATGTATTTCATTTTTAATTTATTTATTTTTTAAATTGCACCATTTATTTCCAGCAACTTTCACCTCCTGCTTATGGGTGTCTCCTTTGCCTAGCAGGTTGCAAAGGTGACACCCATGCATGCATGCTCCTGGCCAGGACCCGAGACGAGCTGTCTGCGTCCACTGTCACACACAGCTTTCGACAAGCCACGCCTGTGCCAGCAGCAGGAAAGTGTTCCAGGATGCAGTAAAGCTGGACTTGGAAAAAGTAAAGTAACCCACTAGTTGGCAGAGGTGTGTAAATCACAACAGGGGCTGAACAAAGTTACAAGTACTTTGGCAGATAAAACAATTACTAACTGTGCATTTTACCTGCATATTAGGTGATTTACCTGGAGTTCTACTTTTCAAGGTAAAGTGACAGGTACTCTTTAAAGAAGGACACCCCACCCCCTGATACTCATCTTTGCCGCACTCTCCTACTTTTGTGATGTTCTGTTGGAGCCCTTGGGTATGGAGGAGCATGTGACCTCCTGCGAGGATGCACTGTTTGGGCCCAAATGGCCAATCAACAACCTCCAAATACTGTCATGTGATGGGGAAGAAGTTAACCCTGTGTAAACTCCAACACTATCTGACATAGGGTCAGTACTCAGCCGAGAGGTAGGTAGCTCATGAAAGGTATGGGTGGGTAGGAGGTTCTTCTTATACGAGGAGTTATTTTAATTGACAAGGTGACAGAGTATCCTTAAAGTAAGCCCCAGAACCATACATTTATATTATGCAGCTTCTCAGTCCTTAGATAGGGTGGAAACATTAGTTTTCTTTTTTCAGGCTAGTGTTCCTTTATTTTCACCTGATATTTCACCTGAAAAGCTCACTCGTCCTTCTGTATCTATGGAGAAGCAGCATGGTCACCCTAGGACAGGACTGCAGAACACCATCCTTTTTATCTTTATAACATTATTGGGGGGGGGGGTGTTCTGTAGTTCTCAAAGAAAGCTGGGAACAATGCTTAATGATAACATTCAGCAGAGGCAGACAGCACAGGAAGTTAGAAACTCACAAGAATTATTACAGGATCAACTTGTATTTGTTTTTACGCTTATCAAACAGATATAACTAAATGTTTTCAATGGTATATTCAACAGACCAGAAGGGAGCATATAAGAAAAGTTAATTGTTATGGTTTCTATGTTTCTATACACTTTAGGTTCAAGAAAACATTTTGCCTACAAAAGAACCCTTGCACATATAATTTAGTATTTGCAAACAGAAAGCTTTTTTTTTTTTTTTTTTACTGAGGCTGCAAGTGTCTAAGCTAATGCTATAATAAAATAATCATTTCACCCTGGGCACAACCATGTTGAAGGTTTATTTAGAGTAACATGGCACAAAACAATGTCAATAGGTCCAACTCGCTTTGTCTGTGTTTTGCATAAATGGTGCCGAATCTAGTGATTTTCCATTGTAGATTGCTCATGGGCAGCATAAATGGAAAAGGTAAAAAGGATTTAGTGGCTGCTACACCTCAGCCTGCTCCACAACACCATGATCTTGCCTCATATGTGACATATTCACTTTAAGTGCACTTGTCTTGTTGTGCTACTCAGAACACCCTAGATGCAATGAACACATCCTATGTACAATATACATTATATGCACTGAATAATGTAACATGAACACGTGATCTCCTATTATGTGCCCTGAATCAGTAGGGGTCCCACTTGTGGTTTATTTTTTCCTGCCTTTTATTTGAATAAATCCTTTCTGCCCATGGTTAGCTATGGTATAGCAGAATTGTATACTTCTTCAGTAATATATATATACGCACACACACTGTAACTGTATTCACATAATTGTTTGCCATTGATTTTGACTAATATGGTATAGCATTTTAAGTACACAGTTTCTCTGTTTTGAACAACACACATCACATTCTCTGCATTCAACTTAAAGGATTTCTAAACCCTAACGTTTTTTTTGCATATATCTACTGCTAGCAACCAGTAGATATATGCATAAAGTTTTTTTTTTCTAAACGCTTTAAAGGCGGTTTAAACCTACCCGTCTTCGCCGTGTGCTCCTGTCCGAAAATCCACAAATGCTCGGGCGGCCGCAAAGCATCTTGGGGCGGGCGCATGCGCAGTTCAGATTTTCGGCCGGGAGATGAGGAGAGACACAAGGTAAGTCTATAGACGCGTGCACCAGCATGCAGGCACCGTGGGACAGGAAGTGCCTGCAAGGACAGAGGAGTCAGCGCTGGATCGGAGACCCGCAGCAGCGCTGGAGAGAAGGTTGAAAATGACAGGAAAGAAGATCGGATTAAGAAACATTATTTAAGGTAAGTGCTTTAATTTACATTGGGGGGAGGGACAAAAGTTTTTGACTTTAATGTCACTTTAAAGGGGTCTGTTTATAAACAATTCACAGGGCCCTTCACTCTGCTAATATCTGTGATCATTTTGTTCAGTGTGAATAGTGACAAACACAAACGTTCTTAATATACTTTTTTGGGGGGGTTGAATGTATTGTTCTGTAATACTGCATTATGGTCACTAGATGGCGCTGATGAGCATATGAAATAAACATTTATTTATGATGTGACAGTGCATCAGAGGTGCAGAGTACAGGGAAAAAAATACTGATAAGAGACCTTTGCTTTTCTGCCTTTTGCGTAGGTGTGCAGCAGAACTGTTTCACTGTGCAAAACTGACATTTTTACCTGTTATGAGGCAGCAATCATTTACTATTCCACAAAGACTGTTTTTGGAGGGTTTTTATTACCATTAGGGGCCACTCTATTCCTATTAACTTGCCAGCAATGGATTTAGACTATCATAAAATGACCGCCACAATTTACCTCTGTGGCTACCAAAAAGGGAGACACGTGCAAGACTGAAGAGTGTGTGATACAAAAGAGAGGGATGTTCTGCAAGGCAGTCTGGGAAGGGAGAATTTTCTGGAAGACGGTAGCTAAGGTAGGGAGACTGGATTCTTGAGTCGGATTCCTGTTTATTTAGTGTCTGGAGGATAACGCAGGGAAGAAGGAGTGGATTCCACCTGTGTTTTCTGCATGGACTGAACAGAACTGACTGCTACTTTGTAATTGCCACATGGTCTCTGCACAAACGCGCCTTGTGCTCCAGTCACTGTCTCTCAGATTATCACTACTCTGTTGCAATACACAACTGCCATATCTACATTTAATTGTTCATATCATCTGGAGATAGTGTGGTAGACTGTAAAGGTGCCCATACAGTGCACGATTCTCGTACGAGAATCGCGGGAAATCCCGCGATCGTACGAGAATCGTGCAGTGTATGGAAGGCGTGTGACCGTTTCTACTGTACGGTCGCACGTCTTCCATCGAACAAGCAGGCTGGAAAACCCGCCGGGAATCGTACGATTCTCGGCGAGTTAGTGGCCTGCTGGTTCGACAACTGCCGAACGGGCCGGTGTGCGCATGCGCACACTGCCCGTTTGCAGTCATCGCAAGCCCGCCCCTCATTGCAGTCATCGCAAGGCCGCCCCTCATTGCAGTCATCGCAAAGCCCGCCCCTCAGGGGGGCGGGCTTGCGATGATCGCAAGTACGATCTGCCCGTCCAAGATGGGCAGATTGTACGTTTTTTAAGTACTTTACAACCCTCGCAAGACAAAAGTCTTGCGAGGGTTGTAAAGTGTATGGGCACCTTTAGGCCTCATACACATGGGCCATAGAATGTAAATTGCTGGAGTATTTCCAGGGTACACAGCTATGGTGTACAGCCGTCCGTAGTAGTGAATGCGGCTGTACATGGGTTTAAAATGCTATTTGTATATATTGTATATATTGCTATTTTTATATGTGGTGGTACACATATATATTGTTATATATATTGTTATTTTGTACAGATATATATTAACATATTTACAAAGAGTTTTCTTTAACTCTTGGCGCTAATGGCGGCCAGCTGAACGATCCACTTGCTGTTGCATAATCAAAGTTTTCAACAGTTTTTCACACAGATTTGAGGGGCTGCTCATCCAAGGCTCTGGGGCTTCCACCACGAACATAGAAAACAAAAGGGAACAGAGCGCCACCTCCGTGTGTAAAATCGTTGATTAAAATAAATAAAACAAAGGATAAATGTATTCACAAGCAAACGTTTTCATCAGGCTTAACAACAAACAAGAGGCCACACTGTCTGTTAACCCAACATGGTATCGCCGCGACTATGTGCCACGGTTGCCTCTGGTCACATCACCGTCCACCGGCCGCAATCAGCCAAGATTTTGCTTGTGAGTACATATATCCCTTGTTTTATTTATTTTAATCAACAATTTTACACACGGAGGTGGTGCTCTGTTCCCTTTTGTTAACATATACTGTATAAAGTTTATGTTGTGGCTATTTACATAGAGGGTACATATATAAGGATTAATATAATAATCCATAAATCTAATTAATATAAATGTATTTTAAGGTTCTAAAGTGCTGTTTGGATAAAACACATTGAGGGGAATTTATCAAAACTGGAGCAGACAAAATCAGCTTCTCTCTTCAGTTTGTTCAGTTAAGATTTAAAAATTAAAGAGAGAAGCTGCTCCAGATTTTGTTTGCTCCAGTTTTGATAAATTCCCCCCATTGTTTATTTTGACTGAAGTATTAGCACTGGCTTTTTCTTTTTTTAACTAATTTTCTGTATTTCAATCTTTCTTCCCTTAAGGGCTCGTTCACATTATTATTATTATTATTATTATAATACAGGATTTATATAGCGCCAATAGTTTGCACAGCGCTTTACAATATAAGGAAGACATTACAATTACAATACAATTTAAGACAAGATATTAAGGAAGGCCCTGCCCGTGAGGGCTTACAATCTAAAAGGGAGGGGCAAGTGATACATGAGGATGGAGCTGCGCGGGGATGATTGTTTGAGAATGTGGTAGTTCAGTGGTTAGGTTGAGGTGGGATAGGCTTCCCTGAAGAGATGAGTCTTAAGGGATCGCCTAAAGGCAGTCAGTGTGGGAGATAGACGTACAGGTTGGGGTAGAGAGTTCCATAGAATGGGAGACATGCGCATTAACCTTCATTGATATTCATAAATCAACACAGGCTTGTTTGCAATGTGCCATGTTCATACCATACAGGTGTGGTGATGTGTACTGTGTAAAAATGCAGCATACCTGCATGTATGTAATTTTATACAGCTCAACTTATGGCACTGTATGTCACGGCAATGCGCCCTGGTACATAGAGTTGAATGAAGAGTCATTTTGTGACACTTTAATACATTTTAAAAAGGTACACAATGCAATGTGTTGTATAAATGCATCGTAGGTGCCCCCATCGCACTCCTAACCGCTGATTCCCAAACAAGTCCATGGTGGGTGCTATGGTGACAAGAGGATGGTGCAGCATAAACAACAATAAAAAGAAGAGTTACCGACACTTCAACTGTGATTCCAATACATCCTCTATTGCTGTATGTTCACGTTTTCACGAAGCAAACAAAGTTTTACGGCCAAATAGGGTCCTTTTATCAGGCAAACAATGTGATCACATTGTTTGCCTGATGAAGGGACCCTATGTGGCCCCAAAACATAATTTGCTTTGTGATACAATGTATCGCACCAGCCTTCACTGCCCCATACAGCGTATACCAGAGCTCATGCTTTTTGACATGCAGGCTGGTGTTAATGGGCCCCTAGTCCATCAGAATGTCACTAGGACATAACTCTGTCACAGGCTAACATTATAAATAGGGATGCACCGATATCGATACTAGTATCGGTGCAGATACCAAGTATTTGGGCTCGTACTTGCCCAAATGCTGCGACATATACCCTCAATACTGGAACCTCTGGTCAGAAGATTTCCCCTGTTCCTCTGTTTTAGCAGGCTGGCTAGTGTGTTCTGGCAGCTCCGGCGTTGTGCATCCTATGGCACACTGCCAGAGCTGTCTCTGTTTACATTTTCTTTCTTTTACTTTATGTGGTAGTGTACACTTCATTCAGTACAGCAGTGTGGCATCTAGTGCACTGCAGAAAAATTAGTGATATTTTCAGCAGAGCTGCCCACTGCCCATCACACCTGCATTTTAGTGTAAATAGGACACATAGAAAACTTGTTTGCAGTGACCTGTGTTGATCTGGTGAGATAATATGCAGGTCTCTGCAGTATGTGTGAATGGGCCATCACTCACTATATTGTATTTATGGAGGAGCATCTTTGTCACCCTAGGATTACAAAACCTTTCCTCAGCTCGATGACATATTGGAGAGGTGTTCTGTAGTCCACACAGAGAGCTTAAAGGATGAACAGGTAGGTTTTTTTAAATCCATTTATCAAACTTATAAAAAAGGAGGATTTGGACTATTTTCCCCGATAGTGCTCTTTAGGGTCACAAGAGGACATATACTAGCGTCCTCCCATGACCCAAAGCTCAGTATATAGTGGGTTATTTGCCCGCGATATACTGAGAGCAGCGCAGCCGGGACTGATCCCAACAATACTGTCGAGATCCAACCAGCTGCGTGTGACAGTGACAGCTGGCTCTGCCTATCTAGAGGCAGAGCCAGCTGTGCCCGCCCTCTCCCCGTCCATTCCTCCACTCAGCGCTGGAGGATCGGAGAGGGGAGGGGGGAATCCCTGCGGGGACCTGTGACTGACAGTCATCGCTCACTGCAGGGAGACAATAGGGAACTGAGCGGATAGGTGCATTTTTCTGCTCACTTCCCAACCAATAGAGCTGACGTGTGACAGTTTCATTGTCACAGGTCGGCTCTAACTATGAAGATGAGTGAAAATCACTCATCTCATAGTTCTCCTTTAACGTTAATGTTTGGTGACATGCTGCAAAACAATAGTGTCATTGTCTAGAACCCGAGTCATTATCATATGACTTACTTCATATTCCATATTCTAGAGCTTGGAGTACCAGTCAAACCTGTTGTGACGTGTTTTGGAGTATTCTGCATTGCTTTTGGGTGTCTGCATTGCTCTGAACTTTATAAATAAATAAAAATCCTATGTTTTTTGCATTTATCTAATTACAAGTATGTTAAAATATTCCTGATATATGAGTATATACATAGTAGTAAATGTCAGCAAAGATTTTAACTGCCTTTGTAAATTGCACCCCTTCTCCCCTTTTTAGCACTTTCCTTGCTCCACCTGGAAATGGGGACATTCAGTTCACCTATATTGAAAGAAAAAAACAGCTTAATGACAGTTGTGTCTATAAAACTAATTAAGATGAGTAATGACATTTTCTAATGTTAGATGTGTAATTCTCTGGTGGATTTTTCCTAATGAAAAAATAGATGTTGTGCCATTTTTCAGACAGCAGAGCAAGTCTAACAAGTAGGCTTCTAAAGCCTACATTGTGCACTCTACACTGCTTAGATGAAATACAGGTCAAATTTATATAGGCACTTTGTTAGTTTATTTTACAAGTTAAATTGTTTGAATTTCAGCTTTTAAAGTGCACTGTCAGTGTTCTGTATACTATATGCGCTATGTTATTTAGGAGTCACTCTGTTATTTTCTCAAAGTAAAAGAGAGCCCCCTACGGCCCCCCCCCCCCCCCCAAGCAAGGTACAGCATATTCATTGATCCCACTCCCTTGTCACCCCCCGGCTACAGAAGTCTACCGTAGGTAAGCTCCAGTGCCAGTGCTTAGCAGGGAGTATGATGTTACTGCCCCTCCCCAGGTGACAGAATTGGGAACTGGCTGCCCATGCCCATGCCGAAGCACTATCACACAGGGGGTCACATGCTCCCTAATACCTAGAATCCACAGTCTGTTGGAGGAACACAGCGAGGGCTCCATACAGGGGCGTATCTGCCGCGAGGCAAACAAGGCGTTTGCCTCGGGTGGCAGATTCCATCAGGGCGGCGAATGTACCGGCCCGCAAGCCGGTACTTTGTGGCCGGCAGCCAGCTCACAAGTCAGGTACGCGGTCGAGGACACGATTGATGAGGTCTGCAGTAGACCTCATCAAACAATCGCCGGCAGACCGGGACGGACGTGCCGCCTCACAGCCTCCTCCTTGCAACAAGGTAAGCAGGAGAGGGGGCTCTGAATAGGTGCCGGGGGGAGGGGGCTAGCGGTACACGGACTGGAGTTGTTTTCATATATATATATATATAAACAACCCCAGTCCATGTGTGTCCCTCACACACACAAACTTATTTTTATATATATATATATACATACATGTAAGGGGGGAGCACATACTTGTAGTGAAATTGCTCCTTATCAATAACCCTCTACTTACTAAGTTGGAATACTGAGTTTATCCGAGTACCTGACCTATTCTATAGAGTAGGGGAGTTTGGGGCGATGATGCCTTAACGTCTGTGGCGAATTTACTTATCGTCCTTTCCACCTGTCCTGTGTGAAGTGACTAGGAAAGGGGATTCCGTATTACATTACTTCCTGCATTCAGTGTCACTCTCCAGCTAGAGAAGCTGATGAAGCCGATCTCTGCTTCATCAGCTTCTCTGGGGGTCCCTAGGTGACATTAGGGGTCTTGTAGACCCCAGATGTCTCCATTAAGAGGACCTGTCATGTAAATTGGCTATCCCATAGGGGGCTTCTTAGCCCCCCATGTAATAGCAATAAAGTTGTGTGTTAAAAAAAAGTAATATAAAAATTAAAGAATCATAAAAAAAATAAAATAAAAGCATAAAAAAGATTAAAAACGAAAACGACGGGGGCGTGGCCGGCGGCTGCATGTGACTGGTCGCATAA
>NW_017308671.1:0-774 GCF_000935625.1 Nanorana parkeri
TCATGTAAGGGGCCCGGGCAGCCTGGGGGGGCCCGCCCGGGACACTTTCATGAGTATATGTTGACAATGACAGTCGAGGAGGTGGTCGGGCCCCTGCATTGCCAATCCAGCGGCATTGGAGCAAGCTGGGGCCCCATCGGCACCGCTGCTCAACGGATCTCGGACCGGCCAGAAGTGACATCACGTCACTTCTGGCCAGTCCAGCGGCAGAGGAGGCCAGGGGAGCAGGTAAGAGGAGCTGGGAGGGAGATAAGAAGGGAGATGCAGCCCTGACCAGCCCACCTGAGACCCCTGCAGAGCCCACCATAAGAGAGTATCAGATGCGCCGTGCAGCGGGTCGCTATGCTCTGCGTCCAGCGGGTCGCTATGCTCTGCGTCCAGCGGGTCGCTAAACCCTGCGTCCAGCGGGCCGCTAAACCCTGCGTCCAGCGGGCCGCTAAGCCCTGCGTCCAGCGGGTCAGTAAGCCCTGCATCCAGCGGGCCGCTAAGCCCTGCGTCCAGCGGGTCAGTAAGCCCTGCGTCCAGCGGGTCGCCAAGCCCTGCATCCAGCTGGTCCCTAAGCCCAGAGTCAAATTCATATACTGTTCTGCATTGCTGTATAAATGTATTGCTGGGATTTGTAGTCCCCCTACAGTTGGTGCCATTGTGCATTGGAGTGTGAGCTCCTCTGTACAGAGACTGATGTGACTGGCTCGGTGTTCTCTGTACAGCACTGCGGTATATGTCAGAGCTATATCAATGTATAATAGTGTGTGACTGGCTCAGTGTGCGGGG
>NW_017308671.1:1090-4104 GCF_000935625.1 Nanorana parkeri
AAAAGAAAAAAAAAAAAAAAAATTATAAAAAAAAACAAATTAAGATTGTAAAAAAAAAATAATGTGTAAAAAAAATTAATAAAAAAACACAACCCCTCCCTCCCCCCACACACATAACATACACGTGCACCATATTGTGGTGTACGCCATGCACATGCGCTGCAGTGCGTTGTTGCGTGCGTTGTTAGAACGCATTGCAGTGCATGATTTTTTTTTCTTAAAAAAAACCCATTCATTTAACTGTGGCAGCGCATAGCAAAGCTTTGTGACGCATTGCCGTGCGTTGTGATACCTTGTGTTGTAATTAAATATACGCCTGTATCATTTTATCTCAACACAAACACCAACACAGCGTAAAAATAATTTTTAACATAAGTCGCTTATTTACAGTTTTGCGTACCTTCATTGTTTTACCTTTTCGCAAAAAGGCGCAATTTCAAATTTGCAAATATTTGTTATTTATTAACTCAATAAAGTTTTATCTTTTAGATTTAGTCAGAATTTTTTTTTTTTTGTGCGCTGATACTGATTTTAGTGTGTTTTATCAATTGAATTGTGTATTTTTATCGGTTTGACATTAATGTGAGAGTTTGCGCAATTATCGCACGGCCTACAAATTTAGTATCACCATCTTTTTATTCTACCGGGCCTGCGCTTTCAGAAAATATATGGTTTGGGGGGTCTTTTACAAAACGCTAGCAACGCAGAAGTTTAAAATCAAATCAATGGGAAACATTGCAAAAATGGCGTGGCCAGCTGAGTTGCAAAATGTTCCGGAGGGCTTGGCAGCGAAAGGGTTAAAAGGCGAGTCATTTGTCAGGCAGCCTTGAAATCCAGCCACCCTGCCGCACTGTATAGCCAAGTCCCTGATCTCCCTTTTCTCTTATAGTGTTAAGAAATACAGTTTAGTTAAAGGAGAACTATGGGGTTAAGTCTTTTCCCCATAGTTCTCCTTAGGGTAACGGGAGGACACAAACTAGCGTCCTCCCGTCACCCTAGGCTCAGTATACTGCTCGCGGTATACTGAGACGCTGCAGCTGAAGCGGATCCCGACAATTGTGTCGGGATCCGCCTAGCTGCGTGACTGACAGCTGGCTCTGCCTATCTAGAGGCAGAGCCAGCTATACCCGCCCCCTCCCCCGTCCGTTCCGCCAGTCAGTCCTGGCGGATTGGAGGGGGGAATCCAGCCCCTCCCCTGTCACAGCAGAGAGCCGTGACAGGATCGAGAGGTGAGTGAACGCCGGTATGTTTTCGCTCACCTCCTGATCTACTGAGCCGACCTGTGACAGTCTCATTGTCACAGGTCAGCTAGAACTATGAGGTGAGTGAAAAGCACTCACCTCATAGTTCTCCTTTAAGGCAGACAGTGCACGGTCCTCTTATAATGTTCAGGACCCATCCTGCTGTAAATGGCTTCTGCTAAAATAGATGCAAAGGGTACCTGTAAGGAAAAATGTTAGATTACATACTTGCCTTACCCCTGGCTTACATATTGATGGGCGCGACGCTCCTATTCTGGGAAAATTGGAAATACATGTAACATACATATTGGTTATCTGACACAACATCCCGGGACTTCTATTCAAAGCCCCAGAAAGGACAGTTGCATAGGATTTTGCAGTTTATTTCCCTGGAGTTCTTCTTCTATAAATTCATTGTAACGTGCAGGGCTGGCGAGTATCTTTCTAATTGCAGTCTTTGTATTACAGTGCTCTTGCTCTTCGTATCCTCAATGACCAGTTGATGTTCACAGAGAGAGCTTTCACTGATCCCCTCGGCCTACCAGGACGACCATTTTACAGGTACAGAAAAAATATTCTTCATTATGTTGAGTTTATGTAGCCACTGTGCCCAACCTGTTCATTCTCTTTGGGTAGTTCACAATTTGGCAAGCCCCCTTCCTCAGAGCCCCCCAGTAATGCAGTCAGCTCGCTTACATGATTCAGGGGCAAGCCCCCTTCCTCAGAGCTCCCCAGTAACGCAGTCAGCTGGCTTACATGATTCAGGGGCAAGCTCCCTTCCTCAGAGACCCCAGTAACGCAGTCAGCTCGCTTACATGATTCAGGGGCAAGCTCCCTTCCTCAGAGCCCCCAGTAATGCAGTCAGCTGGCTTACATGATTCAGGGGCAAGCTCCCTTCCTCAGAGTCCCCAGTAATTCAGTCAGCTGGCTTACATGATTCAGGGGCAAGCTCCCTTCCTCAGAGCCCCCCAGTAATGCAGTCAGCTCCCTTACATGATTCAGGGGCAAGCCCCCTTCCTCAGAGACCCCAATAATGCAGTCAGCTAACTTGTACGTTTCAAGGGCAAGGTCCCTTCCTCAGAACCTCTAGTAATGCAGTCAGCAATCTTATGCGTTTCAGGGGCAAGCCCCTGTCCTTTGGGTGCACAAATATGCACAACAAATGCTCAAAACACACACAGTTAAAAAATGTGAGTGGCTCAAAAGGTACATGAGCTTCTTTGCCATGTTTGTCATACATAGGGCAGACAATAGAAATGAATGGGCTACCCTGTGCAACACACACACCTGTATACTTTGTACTACCGTAGGGATGCACCGATACTCAGTGTTCGGGCAAGTACTCGTACTCGCCCAAATGCTCCAATACTTACCTCCGATACCGGAACTTCTGGTCAGAGGGAGATCTGGCTTCCCTTGTTGCTAGGCAGCCTGGCTTCCTGACCAATAAGGAAGCCGGACGGCACCTCATGACTCCCCGCCCGGCTTCCTCATTGGTCAGGTAGCCTCTGAAGCCGGTGTTCTGTCGCTAGAACACCGGCTTCCCTGGCAATCAGGAAGCCGGGCGACAGGTTATGATCCGCCGCCCGACTTCCTGTTAATCAGGGCACAATGCACCGGTATCTGTACAAGATATCGGAAAAAAAATCATTTTATACTGATAAAAACGGTGCATCCCTACTTTGTACGTACATTGGCACGGAATGAATGTACATGCAGTTTTGCAGGATGAATGGCTGTGCGAATTGTTTATATATATTTATATATACACAC
>NW_017308671.1:4247-43819 GCF_000935625.1 Nanorana parkeri
ATATATATTTATATATACACACACACACACACACACACACACACACAAACCCCTTTAAGTTAAAGTAAATTCTTGTTTCTTTTGGTAATATTTTTTGTAAAGGAATAGAACATCCAGAACATCCCGGAGGAGATTTTATTAGAATTTTATCTTTTATCATTTACTGTTATAGATTTGTTCCTTTTGCGAGCCTTATTTCTGAGCAAAAGGCGACAGTCCCTGTTATCTGATGTCCTGACTGTAGAAAGCAAATTGTTTATCGCCAGCCGTAGTTATTCCTTGAAGCTCATTACAAAACATATCAAATCTTCTCCGTCAAATCTTCTTTTTCCTTTTGCAGACATGTCATCTTTGCACCCAGCAGCCACAATAAATATGCAGGAGAATCGTTCCCCGGGATTTACGACGCTCTCTTTGACATCGAGAACAAGGCGGACCAGCAGAAGGCTTGGGAGGAAGTGAAAAGACAAATCGCCATTGCCACGTTTACTGTGCAGGCTGCTGCAGAGACCTTAAAAGACGTTTAATAAAGTGTCAGCTTCCCGTTACATTTCGCTGTCTGGCGGTATAGACCAAAATAAACGCACGGTACAGACTTAGAATATGAAACAGCAGATCCAAAGGTATACAGGCCTGTATATTACACGCCATGGTCTTCGGCAGTGCTATAAGCTCAATCGTGAAACAGACTGTCAGAGGGTTGGAGTGACTTTGGAGACACTTAAGGGCACAAATATTTCTGGGTCACTGGTATACACTGGTAAGGGTTTTAGAATGTATTTCAACGACTCCAGGAAATGTAAAAATCAAGCTTTGCAGTGGGGCTACCACAGGGTTAAGTGATCATTTTGGTCCAGGGGCTATAATAGAGAAGATACAGTAAACTTTCAGTTATCCGGTATTCAACCAACCAGAACTCTCATCTAACCAGAAAAAAAAAATCCCCTGTGTACTCACTGTTCTGCCGATCTGCGGCATGTATTATCCTGGAAATGATCGTGTCTCTATTTGTCTTAATTTGCTTTTGATTACTGCATTTCAATATTAATATGAAGTCAATACAGAGTTTATGTTATGGTATAGTATAGTATGGGGTATGGCATTAGTTAGAACTATTTGTAATAGTAACTCTCAAGCAACCAGAAACAACATTATCCAGAATCTACCAATCCTTGTGGATGCCGGATAACGGGGAGTTTACGGTGCTCACACCTAGTGCTTAGTCCTGCAGTGGTGACCACTCACCTCTTTCCCGCTCTGTCGGTGGAATGTCCGTCGGCATCCTCATGTCTACTGGCCCTGTATTAGCCGTGATGACATCACTGGATCCCTGGAAGAGAAGAGGCTCTGGGGACTGGTCTAGCCGCCAGCTAAGTTTGAGGATCAGGTGAGTATATTTGCCTTATTTTAGCACCTAGACTAAAACAAGTACTTAACCCCCGCAGTATGGGGTAGCTCCACTGCAAGGTTTAATTTTTACATTTCCTGGAGTTCATCTTTAAAACTAAACTCAGGTTAAGAAAGAAAAAAAAAACCCACAATTGTTTTAGTTATGAGTTTAATAAAAGTCATTATAGTAGATTGGTATTATCAAACAAAATACGTTTCCTTTTCCTTTTGGTGCATCTCAGTGTTGCAGATCCTCTTTGCGGCCACTTCCTGTCTGCATGCACTCCAGCCATATACAAAATGTGTCTTAGCATAATATGTTTTCTATTCATTTCATATAAATAATTCATCATAAAGGAAGAGCAGAAGAGAGAATACAGAAAACATCAGGTTTGTCATACAGAGTAATACATGAGTACAGTAAGCATTGCACTTTACAAATACAGGTTATGTGTGAGAGGAATGCAAAGTTACGGATCACAGTCATCCACTAGAGGTCTCACAATAAACACCAAAGTGTCCTGTATGGATGAACATGGTAAAAGAACATCGGGTACCCAGAGTGATGAACCAACGAGCCCCATGACTTCCCAGATGTGCACACAATAGAGGTGTGTGTATATACAGGTGAAACTCGAATAATTAGAATATCGTGCAAAAGTAATTGCAGTAAGTGCTGCAAAAGGGGCCCAAACCAAGTACTGAGTACATATGCATGCTTGTACTTTTCAGAGGTCCGATATTGTTCTATGTACAATCCTTGTTTTATTGATTGCATGTAATATTCTCATTTTCTGAGATTGTGGATTTGGGGTTCTTGGGGTTTTCATGAGCTGTAAGCCATAATCATCACAATGATGACAAATCACGGCTTGAACTATCTTGCTTTGCATGTAATGAGTCTATCTCATATATTAGTTTCACCTTTTAAGTTGCATTAGTGAAATAAATGAACTTTGCACGATATTCGAATTATTCGAGTTTCACCTGTATATGTGTATATATATGTATATATATACAGGGCTGGAAAAATCCACTCGTCTGTGACGAGAGGACGGCGGAGCCTGACGAGCAGCTTCCCGGCCGTTGTAATTACACGGCCGGCCGGGAGCTTTACATTCAAGCGATCGAGCGTCTCTAGACACCCGATCGCTTATATTACCAGAAGCTGTCACTGTCGTTGCCGGTCCCGAGATCCGCTGTGCCCGAATCGGCCGGAACCGGCACGGGTCTGAGACAGGAGATCAAAGGAAGATCAGTACACGACCTCCCTTTGATCTACTCTCCGATCCCGGAATGCAGGAAGTAATGTATATTACATCACTTCATGCATTCAGTGTCACTTTCCATCTACAGAAGCTGATGAAGCAGCTACTCTGGGGGTCCTCAGGTGACATTAGGGGTCTTGGAGACCCCTGATGTCTTCATAAAGAGGACCCGTCATGTAAATTGGCTATCACATAGGGGGCTTCTTAGTCCCCCCCCATGTGATAGCAATAAAGTTGTGTAAAAAAAAAAAAGTTATACAAAAATTAAAGAATCATAAAAAAAAAATAAAGAAGCATTAAAAACATTTAAAAAGTCCCCGCCCCCCACATACACATGCAGATATGCGTCGGGTGCGCCTACGTGTGAAAACAACGATTGTGCCGCACATGTTACATATCACCGCGAACGTCGGACCGAGAGCAATATTTTAGAGCCATTAATCACTGATAACACTAAACTGATGAGCGGTAAAAGCTTTTTAAGCGTCGCCTATGGCCAATTTTCAGCGTGGTCGTTTCTTGCGATTATGTGGGCACAAGCAATTTTAAGGCTTGACATGTTTGATGTCTATTTACCCGACGTGACCCCGTCTTTTATATTTTACCAAAAATATGGGTAAGAATAGATGTTTTATAACATTGACTAACATTTAAATTTGTTTGATGATCTGAAACATTAAAGTGTGACAAACGTGCAAAACAATGAAAAATCAAGAAGGGGGCCAACACTTTTTCACACAACTGTACATACATACACACACATATAGTTTGGATTCCATTTTTGTGTGTGCATATACCAGGGATGCACTGATACCGATACTCGCCCAAATGCTCCTCATGCCTAGCCCGATACCAGAGTATCAGGAAGCCGGGCGGCAAGTCATTATCCGCCCCCAGCTTCCTGATTGGCCATGGAGCTTGCTTTCTGGCCAATCAGGAAGCCGGGCGGCATGTAATGACTCGCCGCCCCGCTTCCTGATTGGTTGGGAAGCTGGCCAATCAGGAAGCTGGGCGGTGCATCATTACATACAGAGGGCCGGCCTTAGGGATCAATAAAAATCAAAAAGCCGCATTGGTGCCATACCAGTCATCACAGAGTCCAGAAAAAGTTTTAATCAATCAGTAGAAAGAGAAAGCCAGTGCGTTTCAAGGGATAAGACACTTCGGCTTCAACAGGAGTTATGTAATATGGAACCTTAACAATGACTAGATTCAATAGGATACTGTTGATATTTATATACTGTATACGGAATCAGGATTTAGGTAATATTAGCATATATGATCTCCTGATATTTCATGCTTCCGCCCGGGCAAAAAAAAGTCACATACTGTAATATTTTGTTGGGCAGCCTTTAGCTTTGATCACGGCACGCATTTGCTGTGACATCATTTCAATAAAGTTATACAATGACACATTTATTTCCATCCAGAATTGCATTCATTTTTCCACCAAGATCTTGTAGTGATGATGGGAGAGTCGGAGCACTGGGTAAAGTCTTCTCCAGCACATCCCAAAGATTCTCAATGGGGTTAAGGTCTAGACTATGTGGTGGCAAATCCATGTGTGACAATGATGTCTCATTCCCCCTGAACCACTCTTACAATCTGAGCCCGATGAATCCTGGCAATGTCATCTTGGAATATGCCCAATGTGTCATCAGGTAAGAAATAATTAATTGGTGGAAAAACCTGATCATTCAGTATATTCAGGTAGCCAGCTGACCTTATTTCGTTGGCACATAACGTTGCTGAACCTAGACCTATTATCCAATGGAAGTCTCTCACCTATTTCCTTAGCTAAATCCAGGGGCAGTGTATAAATACACTATATTGCCAAAAGTATCAGGTCGTCTGCCTTTACACGCACATGAACTTTAATGGCATCCCAGTCCTAGTCCGTAGGGTTCAATATTGAGTTGGCTCTGCCCTTTGCCGCTATAACAGCTTCAACTCTTCTGGGAAGGCATCCACAAGGTTTAGGAGTGCGTCTATGGGAATGTTGGACCATTTGTGAGGTCAGGTACTGATGTTGGAGGAGGAGGCCGGGCTCACAGTCTCCACTCTAATTCATCCCAAAGGTGTTCTATCGGGTTGAGGTCAGGACTCTGTGCAGGCCAGTCAAGTTCCTCCACCCCAAACTCGCTCATCCATGTCTTTATGGACCTTGCTTTGTGCACTGGTGCTCAGTCATGTTGGAATAGGAAGGGGCCATCCCCAAACTGTTCCCACAAAGTTGGGAGCATGAAATTGTCCAAAATGTCTTGGTATGCTGATGCCTTAAGAGTTCCCTTCACTGGAACTAAGGGGCCAAGCCCAACCCCTGAAAAACAACACCACACCACACACGTGCTTTACACCACGGCATCCCACGAATTGCATTGCACTTGGTGATGTAAGGCTTGGATGGAGCTGCTCGGCCATGGAAACCCATTCCATGAAGTTCTCTACGCACTGTTGTTGTGCCAATCTGAAGGCCACACGAAGTTTGGAGGTCTGTAGCTATTGACTCAGCAGACAGTTGGCAACTTCTGCGCACTGTGCGCTTCAGCATGCGCTGACCCTGCTCTGTCATTTTACATGGCTTACCACTTCATGGCTGAGTTGCTGTTCCCAGTTACTTCCACTTTGTTATAATACCAGTAACAGGTGACCGTGGAATATTTAGTAGCAAGGACATTTCAGGGAACACCTGAATCCAATGATTTGGAGGGGTGTCCCAATACTTATGGCAATATAGTGAATATCCAGTCCAGCCAGTCCTGAGGTTACATATTACAAAAGCCCTGATGAAGCAGCGATGTCTAACGAGTTGGCTTTCTTTTTCTACTAATTGTTTATTTAAAAACCTTATCCGGACTCTATGATCTGCCCATCAATAAAAATCTGACATAGATCCTACCTCTTCCCCACAATAGTCTTCAATCTTATAACTTTTACCTGGGTTACAAAATACCAATTGACACCAAAGAAGCGGCGACTGGTCTATTTTTAGCCTGCGTGTTATAATATATCGAGGTCAATAAAATATCCGTGCTTCTAAAAACCATAACAGGCAAAATAAAACAGACAAGTGCCAAAACACTCTGTTTTATAACATATAGTAAGCCGAGCCTTGGTTCAAAGCAAATGTGCATATAAATAGGTGAGGAGAGGCTTGTCATAAATGAAATGAGTGACATTTCATGAACACAGAAGTGAGAGGAACATGCTTTGTATGGTTCTGGGTTTTATGCAGATTTATAATCCCGACCCTGGAGACACTAATCTATTTTAAACATTGGGCAAACATCTATTCATTGCATGTAAGGCTCCGAATAAAGCTTCTCAGTGGGAGGAAATGGAACTGCTTGGGAACTATTGAATGGAAATGGTATTTTAGGTGAAGTGAGGAGAGATGAAATATTCATATAAAGTAGTTTTTTCTGTCTTTTAGCTGTATTTAAAGTGTACCTGTTGTGAACAGACTTCAGTGCCGAGAGATCTGGGGAGTGCCAAAAACCAATGAGAATTTTTGTGTGTATCCATTCTCCCAAGCTATGGCCTATGTCTGTTTTCCAGGCCAAACTCTTTTTTTTTTTTATGTTTACTATCTCTTTATTTCCATTTATAAACATAAATATCTTCATTACATTTCAGATTTCATTATTTCACGTTTCTCTCCTTACACTGCTCTTGTAAAACATAGTGGAGAAGAATATTAAAATAACCGGCTAATTTGCATCTCCATTTCTTTTTTTATTTCCTCAATATTATAATCTTCATCCAACTCGTTCTCATCAAAGTTCCCTTTCCAGACACATTCTCTCCTCCACCCCATCAGTTCAACCTCACCCCCCCTTACCCACAAAAAAAAAATACTAAAACAACACAAAACAAAAAAAACCTCGTTCACACCAGTGCATTCCGGCTCGATTCTGGCCAGAACGCACTGCATCGCAATGCACCCGTTAGCCTATTCCCTATATTAAATACAGTTTCCCAAAGGGGTCTAATCAAATCACAGGCCCACCATATATGTAGCATATTCTTTTCCACATCTCCAACATCCTTTAGGTATCTGTTGGTTCCATCTGTGTAACACTGTCGGGCATCTGTACCACCTAGTTGTAATTTTAAAATTCCGTTCTTTTATTTGGCTTGAATTGAACGTTTTAAAAGGTTAGATCAAAATCTCCAGGCCAAACTCTTATCACATAATCTATGAAAATGAACCCCTATCCCGAACATTTAAAGCAGAACTCCATTAAAAAAAGATCAATAGCCTTGCATGTTAAAAAGGACTCACTTCCTCTTCTGCACTGCCCCTGGCCGACTCACCACCCTTTGGGTTCAGCAGCCATACCTTTCCAGGCTGAATGACAGCCAGCATTTATCAACCCATTGCTTGCGAGCCCAGGCTGTCACAGACACACCCACTGGGGTGTGTCACCACATTGACCCGGGCTTACGGTCCAGTACTACAAACAGCGGGGCTGACCCCCACCGCTGCATGGAGAGGAAGACCCTCCTTACACGGCTGGCTAGAAGACTGCTAATTCAAGGCATTTATAAGGGGTATTTTTAACAAAGTGGGAGGGCACTATGCAGGGGAGGTGGGGTTTACTTTTTTGTTTTTATCAGCTGGAAAGCTGCTTCAACTCTTAACCCTTTACCTGCCAGAGCAGGGGGGTCCCCAACCAAGTTATTCTCTCTGGAAGGGATACCTAGGCCATAACAATGGCGGAATAGAATTAGAAATATTTTAGCAGTAGCAGAGGCCCCATGTGATTTGCCTGGAGTTTAGATTTCATCTAACCTGACAAAGTTAACCCCGTAAGTGCTAATCTAACGCATCAAATTAATCCTTAACACTGATGATATCAGGAGAGGAGAGGCTTGACAGTGCTGTGACGAATAGTCGCTATCCCAGCACCATTTTGAAACAACGGCTGGGACTCAAGTGCTCCTGTGAGCTACGTATGATAGAAACAGTAAATGCAATGTAATGATCCATTGTTACGCAGGATTACCCAATGTCACACTTTGTAGACTATCTACAAGTGTCATTATGCACAGGTGCTACTGCAAGAGGGGGAGAGAAGCTGAACGCAGGGGACATGCCATAGAAACCGTCACTTTTTAGGAAGTAGGGATGCACCGATATCAATACTAGTATCACTATAGGTGCCGAGATACCGAGTTTTTGTGCGAGTACTTTCCCAAATACTCCCGATATCGGAAATTCCGGTAATCAGGAAGCCGGGCATCAAGTCACTACCCACTCCTTGGCTTCCTAATTGGCCGGGAAGCTGGATCCATGCTCCCTCGTCATCAGGGAGCATGGAGTTGGCTTCCCGGCCAATCAGGAATTGGGGTGTGTGTAATGACTTACCCCCCGCCTTCCTGATTGGCCAGAAAGCAGGCTCTACGGCTAAACAGGAAGCCGGACGGCGAGTCATTACACGTCTCCCGGCTTTCTTTATTGGGACTTCCTGTATCGGCGAGTACTGAACAAAAATCCAAAAAAACTCGTACTCGATACCAAAACAAAAAAATGGTGTTGGTGCATCCCTATTAGGAAGTATCCCCGAGGTTGAAAATCCTCAAGAGGTGTATTAATGCCTCCCCAAACAGTAGGCTGCATGCAGGGGGTGGAGGCATTTATTAAAGGAGTAAAGGACTACCTCCAAGGCATGTCCCAAGTTGGGAGCCCATATAGTTTAGGGACCACAATTTAAAGAGGTTTGTGCCGCCCCAATGGGGCATAGAAGTTTATTTAGATGAGAATTTATATGGTGCGTTTTCCCTAAATCATTTTCCTATGGACGTTTAATATTTAGTTCACATGCTGCCATCTAGTGACACTTTGTGGTAATGCACTTGTTTTTCATGTTCCTTTCTCTAATATCTACCACACATTTCCTGTGTGTAATGCTCCACCCTTCTTGTTGGTCAGTACTTCCTGTGTCATGGATGCAGCTACTGGACACATGTATTCCACATAGTATGCCACTAAAGCATCATCTTTTGACCGCATAATACTGAGACCATTCATCGCTGTTATCTGATGTACAGAATAAAGCAACTCTTGTGGCTGAAAAGGTATTGGTGAGTTCAGCTATCTGACAATGATTGTCCTCATTGATTGTATCCGCTTATACAGGCCAGGCATAGAGGTCTCAGCAAGGGATAAGTCAGTAACACAACAATCGTAGTCAGAATAAGGTTCTTTGACAAGGGAAGGTGTTTTCAACAAAATAAAACAAATACCAAATTTTCTTTTTAGTTTTGATTACCTAGAATGTATTTGGGAATATTTGTATTGCACAAACCCAGAGCTTTGCCATTTATCATCTACAAAGAGAATGTTGACCAATGGTAGACACCCCAACCTCTGAAATATCTGTTTTGCCAGACTTACCATTTAAGTCAGTGGTATTAATTCGCGGCCCCCCTAACCAAGCAGTACACAGGTACACCCTGGGCACTTAGTTACTAACATCCTCCCAGCCCACTATTTTATTAAAGTGTGCCTCGCAAAAATAAAACCAAAAACAGCCTGTATAACAATAATACTCGCCAGTTCTGTCTTTAGGGACTACAATCTTTGCTCTGTTGTAGAGACAACTGCAATAGAAATGTTCACCATCTGACACTTCTGGTGCTAATCAGCTGAAACCATGTGGGAAAGAAACTGATTTTTAAGAAGGAGGTACTATGTAACTTCCTTGTTTCTCCCACTGGAGATGAATACGTGTATTTCAGATACCAGCAGACACCAAAGGATAATACGTTATATGGAACGTATTATCCTTTGGTGTCAGCTGATTGTATAATGTGCTCTCATTCATATATGCTAAACACATCTGCATACCTGAAGATTTAGAATTGTATGTCATGCTTTTATGTTTTTTTTTTTTATACCAGTTAGTGATATGATGTTTATGTCCAAAACTGATATTTTATCTAATAAACTCTTTTTGTAATTGGAATACTTGTCCCAATCCTCTGTTAACCCTTTTTAAACCAGCCACTCTTGTTAGTTGGTTATCTTTTTGGTATATAGGGTTCATTTTGGTTACGGATCTGGTTGCCAAAAATGAGATAAAGGGTAATTTAAATGGTTCGGATCTCCAGGCACAAAAATGCGGTTTAACTGCATATAATATTAAAAAGACATTAAATAAAGAAATAACTATGCAGATATTGCTAACTAAGGCTTGTATCCCCCTAGTGGGGAAAATAGATGAGCACATGTCCAGACTCCAGACCAGAACACTGTATAGTGTGGCACCGCTATATCTAATTCTGCATACCTTGCTTTATATTATAAAAAAAATGTAATAATAATATAAAGCCAGTTATACAGAATTGGATATAGCTGTGCCACACTATACAGTGATCTGGAGTCTGGACATGTGCTCATCTATTTTCCCCACTAGGTGGATACAAGCCTTAGTTAGCAATGGCATGCTCTAACTATTTCATTTCATTATTCAATGTCCTTTTTTATATTACAAAATGTATAATATAAAAAAAAGACATTGAATAATGAAATTAAAATTTAGATCATGCTATTGCTAACTAAGGCTTGTATCCCCCTAGTGGGGAAAATAGATGAGCACATGTCCAGACTCCAGAACACAGTGTATAGTGTGGCACAGATATATCCAATTCTGTATAACTGGCTTTATATTATTATTACATTTGTTTATAATATAAAGCCAGGTATGCAGAATTGGATATAGCTGTTTCACACTATACAATGTTCTGGTCTGGAGTTTGGACATGTGCTCATCTATTTTCCCCACTAGGGGGATACAAGCCTAAGTTAGCAATATCTACATAGTTATTTCTTTATAAATATTTATATGTAGTTAAACAGCTATTTTGTGCCCAGCCCCCATGCAGTGCTGCAGTACTAACCTGCTGTGTCGTCTTCTCCATCTGCTTCAGCCACTCTGTGTCACAGCCTAGTCATCTGCTCCATTCTGACCTCTTCTCCCGCTGATTGGCCCATTGGATGATGACAGGCTTCCTCACCAGTCAAGTAGTTTCACCACTTATGGAGGGCCGGAGTTTGGCAACCCCTGATTTAGATAATGCCATCGGAGCATCCCTAAATTTTTATTTTTTTTATATATATTAGCGACAGTTGCTTTAACTTAAAACTTTAAGTATGAAAGAACTCTTTGTATTGTGCATAAGAATCAGTGTCTACATTTTTAGTGGTTCTAGGTACAGTAGTAAAGACAAATATGATCTTTTAGGCACCTCATAGATTAGGCCGAATTTATTAAATTAAATGTTGTTAATCCAGGAAAGTGCAAGTGGAAGGAGGGACCCTGCCTAAAACATTTTTTTTTAGCTACCACTTGTATTCAGCAATCCCTCCAGCGCTGGTTCCGGTCACTGATCCATCGCAGACTCCTCGGGTCCCACGGTGTCTGAAGTGCACGTTCTCAGTTGCGTGTATTCACCACATGTGTCTCTTCTCTTCTCCCCGCCTAAGATCTCTACTGCGCATGCACCCGCCCCATCTCGAGCGGCCGTGCAGGTTGAAATTTCAGATCTTCAGACGGGAGTGTGCGTGGAGACGCAGGCATGTTTTCACCTTTTTGGTAACTTTTTTATTTTTTTAATGTTTTTGCATATATCTAGTGCTGGCTAGAATTAGACATATGCAAAAAAAAAACAAAAACCCCAAAAAGGTTTAATTCTACTTTAAAGACAACTGCGTCTGCCATACAAACTGTCAGACTTGGGCTCACTAGTCTGATCTTTATTGGGAATGTACAGCGATTTTATACATATTTATTGTCAGCAGTAACGATTACAATCAGTAATCTTTTAGATAAATAGAAAACTCAGAATAGGAACATTTGATGTTTACTAGACAATCAGGCGGATCGACAACATCTCATGATAGCAAATTTTCTGCAGCTCTTTACTTCAGTGCTGTAAATACAGTAAAAGGATCCCCGGTGGCTCAAAGCACACAGTTCAAGATGTCAGGGGATGGACATCCCCGCCTCAAATTCATACAGCTTTTGATGATCAATTTGAGAGCCACAGTTAACAAGCGAGCCGCTACAGCTAGGCCTCTTATGACTAAGAGTGCACTGAACCTGCATTAAAAAGGAGAACTATGGCGTTTGGGCTTTTCCCCATAGTTCTCCTTAGGGTAACAGGAGGACACAAACTAGCGTCCTCCCGTCACCCTAAGCTCAGCATACCGCGAGCTACAGCTCGCGGTATACTGAGACGCCACAGTATACTGCGAGCGATATACTGAGACGCCGCAGCTGCGTGATCCCCAGCTGCGGATCCCGACGATTATGTCTGGATCCGCCCAGCTGCGTGAGTGACAGCTGGCTCTGCCTATCTCCCCCGTCCCCTCCCCCATCTGTTCCACCAGTCAGCGCTGGAGGATCGGGGAGGAGGGGATCCAGCCTCTCCCCTGTCACGGCAGAGAGCTGTGACAGGATCGGGAGGTGAGCAAACGCCGGTATGTGTTCGCTCACTTCCCGATCTACTGAGCCGACCTGTGACAGTCTCATTGTCACAGGTCGGCTAGAACTACGAGGTGAGTAAAAAGCACTCGCCTCATAGTTCTCCTTTAAATGTTTCTTCATCAAATAAAGATTTTATACACATCATGAGGACATTAAGCCATATAAAAAGATCAGTTCATATACAGTCAGAAACACTTTAAAAATTGACATAAACCCATGAAGGCTATGGCCAGCCCAAATGTGGCATCCTCCAACTAAATTACTGGACAGAAAATGGAGAGGCAAAAAACCAGACTACACGGATAGCTAAAATGGTTCATGAAAAAGTTTTAATAACAGTCCTGGACAAATGTGAAAAAGTTCAGGAGATTCTCAGAAAAGACAAATCAAACTCTAAGGAAAAAACTCAAAATTTTGCAACACATAAGAAGAAGCTGCTGAGCACATCAGTGTTTTGTTTTTAGACACAGTGACAGAACAGCTCAAGATCCAAATCAGATATTGTCCAGATAGAACTTGTTCTAGACAAGGACAGAAGCTGCTAGTGTGGCCCTCAACATGGAAAATATGGCCAAAAGTGTGGACACCTGACCAATCACCCCAAATGAATAATGTCCGGTGTTTCCCATGAAGGGTATGGTTAATACCATACAGACCTTTTAGACCTTGTGGTAACAGTTTGGTGAGGGATCTTTTCTGTTCCAGCATGACGTGCCCCATGCAAAACGTCATCTCTATAACGACATGGTTTGATGAGTTTGATGTGGAGCAACTTATGTGGATTACACAGAGTCCTGACCTCAACCCTACTGAACCTTGGAGATTAATTGGAACGCCGATTGTCAGCCAAGTCTTCTGGTCCAAAATCCAGTACCTGACCTCACAAATGCTCTTTTGGCTGAATAGGCACAAATTCCCACAGGCTCTAAAATCTTGTGGAAACCCTTCCCAGAACACTGGAGGCCGGTATAACTAAGCTGACGGGTGTCACCTCCATAATAATGCCCATGGTTTAGGAATGGGATATTCAACAAGCTCACATAGGTGAGAGGTTAGCTATCCACAAACATTTAGCCAAAGGCCAAGCTGACGCACCATAAATCAATGTTGGTGGCATCTCCAAACTAGAAGTGCTGGACTTCAGAGGGACATATGAAGCTTATATGCAAACATCAAGTAGACATTCGCTAATAACTAAAAATGCTGATGATCTTTGACTATAGTTTTCCTACAGGGTAAAGATGATCTAGTCTGAAGCAGTATTTCCAGCACACACATGACTTCCTGTCCAGTAATTCAATAGTAGGAAACTACCAACGGTCACTTTGTTATCTAACTTGGCAGCTCACATAGAAGAAGCAGCTTTGCAAAGTTTCAGATGATGTCAGATATCCCCATTTCTGTACAGACACGAGGAACAGTTCAATACGACGTGATTTATCTAACTTGTCTAAGGTACAGTGGCCTTACAGGCATTGCAGCTCTGCCCATGGCAACAAATCAAATTACACATTGTTCAGAGTTTGCACAAAGAGAGCCAAGCAGGTGGCATGGATTGGTCATGACCGACCTCAGCTCCACTTCTGATTGCAACAATGAGAAACGTAGGTTTACAGAATTTAATTTCAAAATACCATCATTAAACATAATTTGTTAGTAAACGGGCAACAAAGTAAAACATTACCGGCAAATAGGATATTTACAAAAGATTTAAATATACAATATAGTATGTGACAATGTGAAAATACAAAATTAACACGTTCTATAAGGCTTAGAGCAATAACATTGACAGCAATGCTTTAATAGTATTTTATTAAATATTGCATTGAGACCGTTATTAGTGCACCAGTGCTGGATGGGGCCAATATTCCAAGGCATGATGTTCTAGGACTGGTGACATTGTAGTGGCATGGGGGAATGTGTGCCACAAGATGTCACTCTTTTCTAAGTCCAGATAATGGTCCCCCCTGGGTATGAATGACAGATTGAGTTTTCAAGAAAATCCTATTTGTTTCTGGACCCTAGCTCCCTCTCCCTACACTTTGATGTTAAAAGTTAGTCCTCAACTGGCCGGCCGGCTCCCTCCGTTCAGGGGCGTGGCAGTGCATTGAAGTCAATGGCACCGCAGCCACGCCCCCCACCCGCAGCACAATTGTTCCGGTCCAATGCGTTCTGCAAAAATACTGCAAGTATTATTTTTGCAGATCGCACTGGACCGGAACGCAGGCACTAATGTGCCTCCTGCGTTCCGGGTACAGGAGGGGGCCTGGCTGCGGTTCCATTGACTTCAATGCACCACCTTGCCCCCTCCCGCCCCTTAACGCAGGGAGCTGGCCGGCTTGCGTTCCAGCGGCCGAACGCAATGGAACAGGGTGTGGTGTAAACCGGCCCTAAAAGAGAATATAGAACCGGATTTTAATCAGGAGGTGACCCTGCATTCCAATCTGGAATTGCAGATCTTGAACCTGCTAAAACTCCTGAACTAAGTGAGCCCTCCACTACAACACAGAGAGGAACAGATGATGGATTTCACTTACAAGTCCCTTTAAAGAAGGGGAGTAAAAAGTGACTAACAAAAAACCCCAATATTGCATTATTAATGTAAAATTAAACTCAGCCCATTGCTCAGTTTTGGTAGATAAGAGCGGAGTTCAATCTAATTCTTGGTATTTATTTTTTGGTTACATACCCTCAATGCAGGCAACCAGTGACAGACTGAACTTGGCTTTTCAGCCAAGCTAAATGTATCATTGTCCTGAACTCTCCTATATTCCTATAGATGACCCACTAGAGGGCACATGTTACAGTACTCCCTGACTTTGCTCATTCTTGTGGATTCTACATCGAAATATAAAGAGAATTCAGACTGGTAACAGCAGCTTAAAGCTCATCTCCAGGATAGCATTATCTTTATAGTCAAGTGACCAACAAAGCACTATTGGAGAAGACTGGTGTTGTACATGTGCAATAAGCTAGAGGCGTGCTTTGTTGCTGTGGGACTACCAAGACCCATGTGACAATGCGCACTGCTAGCTGGTGGGAGTGGCAAAGGGTGGTGTTTGCAGTGGGTGGGTTGTGTAGTTCAGGATTCTGCAATTATTAACACCCACCCATTGGTATGTTCATGACAGCCAGGCTGGGGAGGAAGTGACTAAGTGACGGCAAAGGGTCATCGGGCCTGGAAGTGACAGGCCAGCACAGATTCCATGGCAGGCTCTGAGACTGCCAGGGAGAATATGGATGGCATATGCAGAGCAGCATATTTACAAAAAGATACACAAAATTTGTGAGACTGTGGTCTTTAAAATGCCCGTCAAAGCTGGAGATGGAGGAAGGGTGCTCCCCCGGGTCCCAGCATGGTACTAAACTCTGCCCCCTCCCCAACAAAACTGAGAAGCTCTATTAAGGAGTAGGTCCTCAATAAAAAGAGAAGACACTGCCTTGGTGAAGATCACAGATGAACGGAATGCTTTTGTATTGCCGTCGAAACATATACAGAGGAGACGTAACTAGACGTGCACCGAGTAAGGATAAATATAGTAAAGCTGTATTTTGAACACAAATTCTCAGTCAGCGAAACATGACACTTCATTTCCTACTGCCAGCCAGCATTCCATTTTGGTCCCAGGTCATTCTTGGACTTCTTCAGAGTCCGTAGGTTGAGGTGGAGGTGCAACTTTCTGAGGTAACTCTAGTCGGGCCCAAGTCATTGGCTCTGACTTTTTCAAGAAAATTTCCACCTTTGTTGCTGTTAAAGTCACATAACTTTTTTGGACATCAATAACCTGAAGACAAAAAGATTAAAGTTATCAAAAAAAAAAAAAAAATTCCACAGTGTACATACCATCAGAAGGCTGTAAACACAATTGATTGCTCAACTTCAGCCAAAACTTTTTATTTGGAAAAGGACAAATGATCCCGAGTGATTGGTTAGAACTTTTGACAATGCTTTTATAGCCATCCATACCTTCCTGTTCTGGTTACAAGCGCCCCCCTCCATTCCTTGTACAGGTGTTGCAGGGACAGAATGTGGGCTGATAGAAATTTAAAGGAGATGAGGTGAGTGATTTACACCTCATAGTTAGAACTGACGTGTGACATTGAAACTGTCACACGTCGTCTCTATAGATCGAGAAGTGAGCGAACACATACCGTTACTCGCTCACTTCTCGATCCTGTCCCTGTAGAGAGAGTGACTGTCACCCCTCCCCTCTCCGATCCTCCAGCACTGACTGGCGGAACGGACGGGGGAGGGGGTGGGCACAGCTGGCTCTGCCTCTAGATAGGCAGAGCCAGCTGTCAATCAGCCAGCTGGGTGGATCTTCAAGCGTATTGTCGGGATCTGTCCCGGCTGCGGCGCTCTCATACTGAGCTTTGGGTCACAGGAGGAGCAGGTTAGTATACGTGACCCTAAAGAAACTATGTGATAAAAAGGTTACGCCATAGTTCTCTTAACTCTTGCCCACACGATCCGATACTGGAGTTACATTTTAAAAGTCCTGACAACTCAAAACACAAACAGAGCAAAGAGGTATCTCCTGCCATGGACATCATTAGCTACTGCAGGACGAGATGTCATAGCCACCAGCCAACATGAAGTCTTCATATATATACCCAAGGAGAAACCACGAGAGGCAAGACGTTACAGCATGCGTTTCCTGCATCTTTTAGTCACTCGCTCATTATTCCCTCTTTTGCCTCATTGAGATAACTGCATCACCATTTGCTGCTGATTCTTCATTGTTCAAACATATTCTGGGGATGGGAAGGTGACCTAGCTATGTTACTTAACACTACAGATGAAACAGGTCCTATATCTGTATTTCATACCGTGTATTTAGCAGCTTGCCTGGAATTAAAGTGACATTAAAGTCAAATTTTGTTTCCTCCCCCTCATGCTGGTGTAAGGACTTACCTTAAATGATGCCTCTTGATCCGTTCATCTTCTTCTTTCCAGTAGTTTTCAGGAGTCTCTCCAGCACTGGTGCCGGTCTCTAATCCAGCGCTCACTGCCGTGTCTTCTGTGTCCCACGGAGGAGGGTACAAGCTGTGGGGTGCAAGCTGCCGGGCTGCTTGCATAGACTTACCTTGCGTCTCTCCTTCTCCCGGTCAAAGTTCTGTACTGCGCATGCACCCGCCCCCATGATTCTTTGTGGCTGCCCGAGAATTTTCAGAACTTCGGAGGGGAGCGAGTGAAGGAGACACAGGAAAGTTTTAACTAGGGATGCACCGATACTGGTATTTAGTTATCTAGTACAGATTTTTTTTTTCCGGTACTCGCCAATACCAGAAGTCCCATTAAAGAAGCCAGGCGGCGTGTAAAGACTCGCCACCCGGATTCCCAATTAGCAGGGAAGCCATCCCCATGCTTCTTGTCATGAAGTGAGGAGGGAGCATGAAGCCGGCTTCCCGGCCAAGCAGAAAGCCTGGTGCCAGGTCATTACACGGCACCCAGCTTCTTGATTGGCCAGCTTCCCGACCAATCAGGAAGTCGGGCATCGTGTAATGACACACTGCCCGGCTTCCTGATACAGGAAGTAGCGGGCTAGTCATCGGAGTATTTGAGCGAGTACGAGTACTCGCCCAAATACTCTGCATCAGCACCAATACCGATACTAGTATCAATGCATCCCTAGTTTTAACTTTTGTGGTTTTAACTTTTGTGGCTTGCTAGCCGTAGATATATGCTAAAAACCGCAAAGGTTTCATTATGCTTAAAGCTTTAAACACATTGGGAACATACAACTATGTAACAGGGTTATACTACATCTTCTAGAAAAAGGCAGAAGAGACAAAGCCAACAGCTCAACAAAACGAAGGAACAATACTTACCCCCCATAACTGTAGATGCTGCTGGAATTCTTTCTCACCATCAAACACTATGTGAATGTTGACCTGGAAGACCATAAAAGGGCACTTTATGTGAGAAGTGAAGTGAAATTCAGTAGGAATGTGCACATTGTAAGGACACTACAGATTTTTATTTGGCATTGTGTTTTATTAGAACCCCTGCTCTGTTTATTATATATTTATGAAAATATTTTAATTCATTATTGTTTTTTTAATACTGTATTTGTATATGTCGATAGTAGTATTAACCAGTAACACAGTTTTATCTGCACACCAGAGGATTTCTTTGTGAATAAAGCCTCCAGTCTGCATTTGATCACCATCACGATCATAGCTGACATAGTAACATTATAAGACAACACTTCCTGGTTCCCGAAGGTGTGCTTTAAAAGTATACGTTCAGCACAATAAGCCAAGATACACAGAAAAAAGCAATAAGCCATGTGCCAAAATAAGCCACTGAATTAACTGCCAACTATAAACACTTGAGAACTATGGGGTAAGTGTTTTCCCCCATAGTTATCTTAGGGGTCACGGAGGACCTATACTAGAATCTCCCGTGACCCAAAGCTCAGTATATATTGAGCTACAGCTCGCGGTATACTGAGACCGCCGCAGTCGGGATGGATCCAAGACATTACTGTCGAGATCCGCCCAGCTGCGTGAGTGACAACGGGCTCCGCCTATCTAGAGGCAGAGCCAGCTGTACCCGCCCCCTCCCCGTCCGTTCCTCCAGTCAGCGCTGGAGGATCGGAGAGGGGAGGGGGAGAATCCCTGCGGGGAGCGGTGACTGACAGTCACAGGTCTCTGCAGGGACATGATCAAGAAGTGAGCGAGCGACGGTATGTGTTCGCTCTCTTCCCGATCTATTGAGCCTACGTGTGGCAGTTTCATTGTCACACGTCGGCTTGAACTGACGATTTTCTCCTTTAACTCCTCATCTCATCACAAATACCAAAAAATAAGGGACTTATCCCCTTTATTTTAGGATAATTGGCAGAGCCATGCAAATATTTTTTGCCCTTTTGCCAACTACATCCAGAACTGCTGGATTACATCACATAGACCGCCCAACATTACAGAGCCACGTATTCCAAATTGCAACTTGAGAACCTTGGCAGAGGTTAACTGTTTCCTTCCCCTACCCAGTTGAATGATCTGTGAAATCTTTGATAAAATCCCTCCAATGGACCCCGTAACACCTCTTCTCTGCCAATAGGTCGCAAGCAAGAGATTTTAGCCAACCACAGCGAGATAACGGTTGCTGGAACTTACCACGGTGCTATTGGCCTCTACGTAGCTGAGCTCTGGAATGGAATTTTTGGCATAGATTGAGATGGTGACGCCTCCACCTGTCTGGTGCCAGTCATGCCGACACGGAACAACCTTTTTACCCTAAAAGAAAGATTAGACAGTTGAACATGTTATAGTGTTGCTTCAAAATGAATTCTATTCCTGCGCAAACACATGGTCCAATGCTATATGACCACCACACTAACAAGGCCAGTGTTGTACAACGTCCCATACTGGTCCATGTTTATGGTTTAACCATAGAGAAGTGTGAATAGACACAAGGACAGGAAGTGTGTTATTGGCAGGATTCACCAGGGGAAAATTAAAAGGTAAAGAGCCTGACGAAAGAAATTGAATGCAGCCGCCACATAGAAGGACTTATAAGCTGCAATATATTGCATTGTGGTTTTTGGGGCTTAGATATTATTTAATGGGTGTCGGGCTGTTGATTTTTAAGCCCTTCAACCTCAGACATGCAGATTAAAAAAACAAAAACAAACAAAAAAACACACAAGATTTATCCACATTTTAAGTAAAGTGACAGTCCCTTTTTAAATCCCTTCACCCCCATACACAGGGTCATTCTGAATTAGGCAAAGCCATGGCACTTTCTGGTAGTGTTCAAGTTTGTCCAAGCAACCCTGTCTCCTACACTTTAAAACAGGTCCGGCAAGATGATGGGCCACCCCATTGGCCATTAGGAGCGGCTTGGAGGCAGAATGGCGTAGTTGGAGGGGGGCCTTTTCTCTAGTTACAGGGTAACTCCACTTTCCCAGGTGACTCTGGGAAAAATGGTGTTACCCCCTACAATCTGTGAACCCCTCCCACCCCAATACTGCCCTTTCGGCTCCCCCACGGCCGGTGCATCTGTAACCCATACTGCCGTGTAGCGCACAATTCAGGATCAGTGCAGCAGTGTTGTCACCCTATCACATGAAGCTGCGTTAGGTGGACTTCACAGGCAGGATAAACAAGTATTCTGAACAAGCAGTAAAAGAGCTTTAAGGGCCTGTTCACATGAGATCAGGTCCTGATCAGGTGCTGATCAGCAGACGTGGAGCTGCTGATGCAGTGCGTTTTTGACGCGTTTTCGGTCCGGATGCTGACAGTTAATTTTTTGTCAATGTTGATGTCGTCATAATAAGTGGAGCAAGAATACAATTTTCTCTTTTTTTCCCCCTTAGCTGCATTGCGTTGCGTTTCCGTTTTTGTTGCGTTTTCGTTGCGTTTCGTGCGCGTTTGCATATCCGGACCTGACAAAATGTGACATGCAGTATTTTTTCTGTCGTAAGCTGAACGGACTGCGCACGTGAGAACTGGAGCCCGTAAAACACGTAGGGATACATTGGGATGCATTTTGAGTGCAGCAGCGTACGGAGCCGGTCAGCACACAAAAAGGACGTCGTGTGAACAGGCCCTAAAGCAAGTCATCCCTGACTTCTTCACCATGCTTGTACTGTGAAGGAATTCATTCTCAAAGATCACAACAAAGAGTCAGGTTTGAGTCTGCTTCTATGGGCTGATCAGGAGGGGATCCATCCAGTTTTTAACTGCATCTTGTAATGGAGGAAAGAACTAAAACGGCCGGACTCCATGTCGGTCTATGGTCAGTCTATACCCCCCGTTCTGGTAAGATCAGGTCCAGCAAAACTCTGTTCCATTTGTTTTCATGGACCGGGCCAAAGACGGGGGTAACCGGGTGTAAACAAAACACCTGTCTGTTTGCACCCGGCTGCCTTAGACTACCATTGGGCATCCAATTGGGTGCATCTGAAAAACTGACAGGCGTACCCGATCGGACGGCCCATATGAAAGAATCACCTGCTGTGTGTTTACATTAAAGGGCTGCCAAGATCCTGTGTGAATTAGGTAATAAAAGGGTAAAGGAACTGAGATTTCACAGCCTCATAGTAAGGATCCTGCAGTGGGAGTGTTTGGGAATTCTTCTCCTACATAATAGATAGGCAAAATGGATTCTCAAATCAACTAAATGCAGTGGGGGTGTCCTAGTTCAACACAGCAATGCCTAGGTGAAAAACTAAAGTTGAACAGGTAAGCTGTGTACCCTGTAAAGCAGTGGTTCTCAACCTGTGGGTCGGGACCCCCTCGGGGGGTCGAATGACGATTTGCCAGGGGTCGCCTAGTGGCTCTCGGCTGCCGGGAGAGAGACACTTTCTCCCGGAAAGGTCGGGACCTTTCTATGCTCTGTTTTTGTTTTTTTTTAAATCGGGGGCCGCCATAAGTGAGAAACCCCCCCACCATAGGAATGCATAGCTAGATTCCTATTGGCTATTTCACTTTGAAAAAAACAATAGCATCAGGTCCCCTTCTAGTGATTGACAGCAGCGGAGGGCGGTTGCAATATGTATGTATTCAAGCAAAAAAATATGTAAAACACACCTCTAGCTATGCATTCCATTTTCCCGGTCCGCAGCTGCAGAGATCGGGAAATGTCTCAGTGCCTGTGATTGGCGCTGTCAGCTTCCTGGCGGGCTCGGCACGGGGAGCTGTGAACACGCCCGAGCCCATCCCTATCAGTGACAGTACTGCGGAGTATGTACCTCATATGTTATATAGCCACACACTTTAAATCCAATTCTTCTAGTTAGAGCTGCAGAGCCCGGTCCTGTCTTTGCCTATAGCAGTGGTTCTCAGCCTGTGGGTCACTGTGCAAGGTGAGAGTCCTCCTCAGGACTCTCCTAGCGCAGCAGTGTCAGTTCTCCTGCCACGCCTCCAGATGTCGCTGCAGCAGCCGCGTCATCCCCAAATTTTACCTTTGGGGGTCACCACAACTTGGCAAATATTACCAAGGGGTCCCGGCCCTAGAAACGTTGAGAACCACTGAAGTAAAGGCTTCCTATCCAGTTTTCATTAAAGGAGAACTATGGGGTCAGTGTTTTTCCCCATAGTTCTCCTAAGGGTCACGGGAGGACACAAACTAGCGTCCTCCGCTGACCCAAAGCTCGGTATACTGAGACCGCCACAGCCAGGACGGATCCCGACATTACTGTCGAGATCCACCCAGCTGCGTTATTGAAGTGAGCGAGCGACGGTATGTGTTCCCTCACTTCCCGATCTATTGAGCCGACTTGTGACAGTCTCATTGTCACACGTCGGCTCGAACTATGAGGCTGAGTGATTTTCACACACCTCATAGTTCTCCTTTAAAGTGAACTATTAATCGCATTACCTACCAACAAACTGAAACATCAGCTTTGGGTGGGCTGAGCCACTAAAGCTTCCATGGATAAAAGCTGCTCATAATACTACTAAAACCTAGTATTAAAGATATTACAATGGAACTCAAGGGAATGCATACAAGTTTACACGCCAAATGATTTCCAATTGAGATTTCACATCTCTGCTATACTGAACAACCACAAATGTAATTAAACAATGTATTTTGCGGTTTACTTGGGGAGTTTTACTTTAATGAAAATAGAGAAGAGTTTCCTTTCCTAGTAAGGCAGCTGTATTCTTAAAGATTACTTTAAAAGTAGACCTTTACCCCCTATGACTAAAAATCACACCGGCATGCAGCTCTGCATGCTGCTATGAAACCATCTCACAATCATTAGAGAAACAAACTATGTTTTTATTTTACTTACAATTTCTTTTTTTCTACTTCCTGGTCCTCTTGGGCACAAATGATGTAAGTGCGCAGACATTGCATCCTGGGAAGGGTACATCAGCAGAGCATTGCTGGGAAATCTCATCTGTAACCTTATGAGATCTCAGGGAAATGCATTTTCCTCCCGAGATGATGTGCATAGTCACATGTGTCAAGAGTTCCAGGAAGGAAAGGGGGATATAATAATCTGCCCTTAGTAAAAATGGCCACTGTCAGAAGACTGGGGAAGAAAAGAGAAATAAGGCATGCAAAGAATACAAAGCCGGCAATTATCTAGAAGTATGTGTTTGTAGATTGTCATCACTAATTTCTAAAGGTGTGCTTGTTGCTATTTCAAAGATATGGGTAAAGGTCCTCTTAAAGAGAACCTGTAACTTGACCCCTTTAGGTAAAGTGGCAAGTTCTCTGACATGCTGCACCCCTCTACTGAAGCAGTAAAACTGCTTCACTAGGATAAGAAACTCTTCTCTACTCTAATTAAAGTAAAACTTCAGGTAAACTGCCTTTGCCACAGTCTACTTACAGGTAAGGGGGAAGTATGCAACCCTATCTTTCTCCCATAATGCAGTGCACAGTACCCAGCAGCCAGTCACCAGGCCTGAACCCTCCTTGTTGACAGTAAGAAGGTAATTATCCCTATATAAGCTGGGAAACAGATCTCACACAGGGATTAGACCCATTGCTCCATCAGGTGAATGGAGCACAGTAAAGATGACTATCAGTAGCTGGGAAGGGAGAACCTGTCCCTTTGCCCATGCAGATTTTTTTTTTAAATCAGCATTACAATTTTTTTTTTTTACAGAACAACATTGCTATTCACATGAATACATTTATGTTATACCTTCCAGGCAAATGTGCAACTGTCTGCAAATCAACAAAAATCCAGCACAGAGGTCTGCCTCCCGCAGATCCATTGATGTATTCTATGGTATGCCCAGTATGGTGCCGAAATCCTCCCCCAGCTGGATTCACTACCCATTTCAACCACTAAGACACCCGCACACAATAAGAGAATAGCAGCTTTGGATGCATTTTACTGTTACAGGCAAATGTCCATAAAAATGATGCACAACCCCCAGATTGTCATTTACATTCTGTAAGCAGTGCACAGAAAATCAGACGACATGAATGGTTACAATGATGCTTTCATAAGCGCTGCAAATTTCTGCTGCCAATACAGTAATCATGTTTCCATAAACAGACATTGTAACTGATGTTCTTCAAACGCTGAACTTACGTCATCCTTCTTAATCCACAAATGTGAGCCCTTCGCACACCCTTCTTGCGATAAGAAGGTATTAAAATCTGACGTTTTCCTCTTGCAGCAGCTCCAATATTTCATCCTAACAAGTGTCAAGGAAAAAAAATGTAACTAATGTGCAGAAAATATAATGGTTCTTCTTTATGACACAGAACTTTAAAAATGTAGGCATTTAAACATGTAGAGAGGCTATAACATTAATCATGAACACACAATCATACATACCCTTCATGGAAGATAGGCACACCAGCATGATACTGACATACTTCCTCATTACTCCGTGGTCCAGCAAATGTCTGGGGGCAGAAAATATGAATAAGTGCACAGAATAGAGACATCTTAACACCATGAAGGTGTGATTGTGTGCAGCATTCACAATGGACCAGATGAAGAATGACAGGGACAGGACTGGATAGAAGTTGTACAAAGGAAGGAAGGTGGTGGTGATGGGGAAGGGGTGGAATGATGGCAGACCTATGTTGTCAGAACGAGGCATAAGACATCTAAATTCAGTTGTCTGTTTGTACCTTTGAGCAGCCGCCATTTTTACAGAAAGTTCCAATTTTGGTTTCTCCTGTGTCCTCATCTAAAAACAAAAAAGGAGACAGTAGAAAGTTCTTCATTAATAAAAATCACCCGGTTTCATTTAACGCATCACTTCTCAGCTAGAAGCATCTCTACAGTGATAGGAAACATTGAGATTTGCATGTAACTAAAGATTCCCACGTATCTGGAGGTACTGAATATTGTGACACATAGTTCAGTATGTCAGTTCGAACGGTCCAGGTTTGTTATAGGTTTACTTTAAAGAAGAACTCCAGAAAGGAATACACAGACATGCACTTTTTAAAGTAAAAAACACAGATTTTGCTGCAATACTGATTTCCAGTCTAGAGGGGTCTAAGGCCGAAACCCCCCCATGACACTAGAGGTCCAGGGGCACATCACACTGCCCCGGGCTCAGAGCTCTGCTGCGTTAAACACTCACATGTCATAATGCGAGTGCTATCCGGTGCAGATGTAATACTGGCCAAAAATGCTCAATTTTTCCATCAAAGCTAAAAAGCATAGATGGGAAAATCCTCCTCAGCTGAGCAACTGTATTCCGACAGCAGTGGGTGGCCAGCTTAAGGGCTACTCATTGTCTTCGTCAGAGGAAGAAGACCTGGCATCACCGGACCGCAGCCAGATTTGGAGTTTTCCAAGGACTAGGTCCATTCAGCAGATTGTGTTTTAAGGATTTTTTGCCCACTTTTATCTAGGCATTAAAGTATGTGTTTTGCCCACACAGGGGTTGTTTAGCATAACCAGGAACACACACTTGATTGCAGCCTCCTGGCTATATTATTGCACAGCGGTCTATTCCTCCTTAGGACAGAGCTGCATCAGTGGCAGTCTCCCTGCTGAACTGGTTAATTCAATCACCAGCCTGGATCTGTTGTCTACTCGCTTGCTTAGTTCAGACACACCGGTCTCTTTAAATACGGACTGCTTCTGTCCCTTCACAATCTCCAGGTCTCAAGCCTCAGTTTGGTTCAGCAGCCTGTCTGTGTAGGCCAGACGGGTCAGGACACACGCTCCCCATGTGTCAGGCTTGAAGCTGCCTTTGCATTACTTAGAAGCAAAGACTACCTACAGAATACTCTAATAGGCAACAGCCACCTGTCTGCAATCAGTTTACACCTTACCCTTTCCCCACTGAAACAAGCTGCATCTTTACTCTCTGTAGGTCATAATATATACACACACACACACCTTTCTTTTTTTGGAGTGGGGTTTGGGGGGTATGGAGGGAATAGGTATATTATATTACATTACAGGTATTTATATAGTGCGGACAATTTGCGCAGAGCTTTACATACTACACAGTCACATCAGTCACTGCCTATAAGGAAACTACAATCCAAAGTCCCTATCTCACATACATACGTCAATTTACAGAGGAGCCCATTAACCTTCCATGTGGAGTGTGGGAGGAAACCGGAGTACCTGGAGGAAATCCATGCAAGCACACAGAGAACATGCAAATAGTGTCCTGGCCGGGATTCAAATCAGGGACCCCAAATACTGCAAGGCTCCTCCCACCGACCCCCCAGGCCATCATAAAACACAGCAGTGATGTGGAAGAACCACTGATCACTGACACTGCCCAAACATTTGGTTTCAAAGGGCACTTGTGTAGAGTATTCATCAAAACTAGAGTGACTGCCTTTCAAGAACATGGACAGCAGAAGAGGTCGGCATATACTTTAGCTACTTACAGGGAGAACTTTTTTCATGAACTCGAGTTCTGCTTCAAAGCAAACCTCCCGTTCAGAACAAATAAAACACACAGCTGTCATTGGAAATAAAAGGATGTGCTGTGTCATTCAGCCTTATTTAAATCAGTCCAGTGCTTCGTGTTGGTCAGCTCGGCTTGTTGTGGTCACCTCAGTGCACCAATACATTGATATGGAGAGCGACTGGAAAGAATGTAATTTTCCCATCTCTTTTCTCAGGCCAGTAATCACATCCTGTTGCTTTTTATAGACACGTGAGCTGCAAGGTCGAAGGAACATCACCATGTTCGGGAACAAAGACAACTTGTCCTATGCAAGCAGCGAGGCAGACAAGTGGGAATATGTCGGGCATAGCAGGAGATAATATACTGAACATTGAAGGACAAAACCCACTTGTCTAGAAAAAAAAACAAAAAACAGCATTGTAGAAATATTATTAAATACGCCCGCATGTAGGGGAGAAAATCTGCAGGGACTCAGCCTTGGTGAATCAGGGATAAGCAAAGGCGCTACTGTTTCCCCCATGGTAACTCAAGCGTCCGGGGTGCATGGCAGCACTCAGCCCTCATACTTCCAGTATAATAGTGACTCACCTACAAGTGTTCATGTAGTGTTACATTTGTAATATACAGCTCGCTTGCCATCTGTGTGGAAGCAGTGGTCTCTCTGCAGCCGACAACCCCCTACCCTAATGAGTCACAGCCTCTCCAATGCTAAATGAAGACTTTCGGGCGTGACTCAGTGGGAGGCATCTCAGACATTTGCTAATTTTTTTTTTTTTTTTTTTTTTATAAAAAGGACAGAGCTGCGAGAGATTTGCCGACTATCAACTTCCTATGACCACATATCACAGCTGTCATGATCACCACATGATCAGGGGCCACGCTGATTGGTCCTGATTTTTTTGGGGGGAGCTGTAGCACTTTGTATGTACAGTAGCACTAGTTTTAGGGCTACCACTGTTCAAAATTGCAAAAAAAGTGTATAATTATTTTATTTAGATAGGGAGTAGATCAAAAATAATTTTAGAGCCATCAATCACCGATAACACTAAATTGATGAACTCTAAAAGCTTTTAAAGTGTCGCCTCTGGCCAATTTTGGGTATGGCATTATTTGGGGGATTTCGCGAGCCAGCGCGATTTTAAGACTTGACGTGTTTGCAGTCTATTTACCCGACGTGACCCCGTCTTTTATATTTTACCAAAAATTTGGGTAACAATACATTTTAACATAAATTAGGGAAAGCAGTTTTTTTTAAATTACATTCAGTAGATTTTTTGTTATATAGTAAAAAAATAAAACCCCCCAGTGGTGATTAAATACCACTAAAAGAAAAGCTCTATGTGTCCCCACAAAATGGTATAAAATTCATTTCAGTACAGCGTTGCATGATTGAATAAATGTCAGTCAAAGTACCGCAGCGCTGAATACTGAAAAATGGCCTGGACAGGAAGGGGGTTTAACACCCCGGTCAGGACGGGGTTAATCAGCATTTTAGGACTGTCTGGGTACAGTGGCCCCTGAATGAAGACACGTCATACCCGTTTCGGTCTTAATATTGTCAGAGGAAAGTTTCAGCTTATCCAGTGCTTGCTTCAAAGACGCAGATACCTTCAGCTGTAACCGTGACAGAGGCTCGTCTGCGCTGTAAAGACAATATGTCATCAGAGGTGAGCACATGAAGACGTTCAACATCAGACAGAAGCAGCCAGCAAATTACAAACACGGAACATGTACAGTGCATAGGGCTGTGTGTAGTTCTCAGAGAAGTATCTGCGGAGTGTGTGAGCTCACATCCCAGGAACTAGCAGAAGTCATATACAGTTTTATCTTATAGAAAAGCAGAGACATTAGTGCACAATGCACATCACATTCCATACATCTTCACCAGAGAAAACCTGTGTGCTCTGCCAAGCTTCATAGCACCCCACAGGGCCCTTCACACACACACTCAGCAAGTACAACAATCCAGTGCAGCCAAAATTATTACCAATTACCAAACAGGAAACTAAAATCCGATTGAATAACTATACATTAAAGGAAAATCCAACGTATAGCATATCGTTTCCACACAACATATGTCCCTCTAGCAAAAAAACTCTGCACGCACCCCCCGCCTCATTATCCTACCTCTCTTTTGGCCTTTCCCTTCCCTTTTCCAAGTCTTTAGCCTCTCCCTCCACCATTCTCTCATGGCCCCTCTTCCTTATCTGGAAGGAGAGTAACTGTCCCCCCAGAAACATTTTAGGACTACAATCTATAGCTTTGACCCTTCCCTGGCTGCTACCATTTTTGAGAATCATTTTCTGCCAGGAGTCCTAGATTTGCTGGAAAATGGCAGGTGATGGAAAGTTATTTTTATGCCTGAGGATGGACCTGGAGAATTGTGCCAGCACATCAGACTGTCCTTGGTTTCCTATGGACAGCTTTCCACTGGCCCACTCCATCTGACCACCTACAGGGCCCCAATAAAAATCTATACCGGGGGTGGACAAACTGTCATTGTCTAGAACATTAGACACGGCACACTTACAGGGAATTGAAAGGCAAACTTTGTATTATAAGTATTTTATACGTTTTGGACAGAGTAGGGAAGGGTTAGAGTCCCTGTCAAGTTCCCACCACTGAGATTCAACCAGCTATTTTTCCTGGTGACTACTATCAAGGGAAAGCCAACAGTTTACAGTGGATGACAACTGTCTAAGATGGGAATTCCACTCACTTAAGAGAGGTTTCCTCTCATTTCCCATTTCATCTACAGGGCAGGAAGTGAAAGGAAATCTCCCCAACGGGGCACACGCACTTCTCATTTTTACTGAAGTGGAAGTATTCTACTTACCTGGGCCTCTTAATGGATTCTATGGGCTTTGGTGCTTGTATAATGTGTTCACTGAATTTTGGCTTCAGATCTGCCAATTCTTTCTTTTCTGATGTGGCCTTCACCTCTGGCTTTACAGGTTCTGGAGGTTTCTCATTATTGTGGAGCCCCTTAGTACAACCCTGCAATCATCCAGGAAAACTTCATTAAAATCAGATCATCTTAAGCCTGAAAAAACAAGCCTTGTGCCCTGCGAGGCAGGGTTGTGGTGTGTGGTAGAGCCAAGTAAATCTCAAGACTGGATGAACGGAAATACAGATCCCATAGCAGGTAAAACAGCTGCAGGAAGTTCAATTTGAATTAAATCTGCAGAGCAAAAACTTTTTTTTAAACATATACTGTCAACAGGATGAAGTGCATACCTGTCCAGGTCAGTGACTCAAAACATTAAAGAACGAGGACAAGCATTATTATCATCAGAAGAACAGCTCAGCAATGGCATTCCCCATTCTCTTCTCATGATAGGTTTACTCTAGCAGGACGTCACTATGAGTGGCCATACACTGGTTGAATTTCGACCAAGTCAAGCTGCTTCGGTCAAAAATCAACCAGTGTGGCCCCACTGCTAAGTAGAAAAAAAAAGAAGAAATAAAAAAGGAAATTTCTTGGCCAGACAGTGACTGCAATCAGCTGCACTCGCTGTTCCCTTATTCTTATAGCGGATAGCCAGGCAAGGGGAAGGGAGGTTGGGGAGGGGATTCCCCCCATCTACACCATTGGCATGGACGAGCAATAGAGTTTCTTCTCATTCAGCCTGCAGTGCACAGTCAGCGTCATTACAGTACACACTTCCTCAGCGCACTATTTCGCTCAACCCTGTGAATATGTACTTCCTAGTGTCACCCCGGCCTTGTGAACTACAACTCAACATCTGAACAATGTATCATTATCATTGCTTGCTGGAAGCAATGCATAATGGGATATGTAGGTCTGGTAAATGGATGTGCAGCTCAAGTGAGCGTACAGCCGCGTACTTCCATAGAGGACAGGCTGCTGCGTACAAAATCACACGCAATACCTGTCCTTCCCAGGAGCTGCCTGATACGGCCGTGCACGCAGCATGGAGCTGTGTGAATGAGGCCTAACAGATGAAAATGAACAAGTGAGATGGGAAAAATTGTAATTTTCCATTTAGTTGCCTAATAATCCTGCACACTAATAGTTGGCCAATAATTGTGCACACCCAAATAGTCTGAGAGAGCCAAAACCTCACTTTTACTTTCTTAAATATTCAGGTTTGAGGTTTAACATTTCCGATTGACAGAGAGCACTGCAGTTGTTCAATAATGAAATTGATCCTCAAAAATACAACTTGCCTAATAATTGTGCACAAAGTTTACACTCCGCGAGTATAAGGAGAATATTCTATAGTGTTATCCAGTTGGGATAGAAGGAGGGACTGAAGGGTGATTCATTTCATTGGCCTGTTTTTGGGTTATACATAAATGTCTGAGGGCCTGTTCACACGATGTCCGTTTTCTGTGCTGACCTGATCCGTACGCTCCTGCGCTAAAAATGTATCCCTATGTGTTTTATGGGCTGCAGTTCTCACGTGCGCAGTCCGTTCAGGTTACGACAGAAAAATACTGCATGTCACATTTTGAACGGTCAGGAAACGGTCCGGAAATGCAAAACGCGTCAAAAACGCACTGCAGCTAACATACCTACAGCCCCACTCCAGCAAAAAAAAAAAAAAATTTTAAAAACTGGAACGCATCAAAAACACATAGCACCGCGTCTGCAGATCCGCACCTGATCTGGACCTGAAACTCATGTGACCAGGCCCTGAGCAAGCAAAATTGTGTTTTTCTGTATTTTCTACAGAAACCAGTTTGAGACGTTTCTAAAATGTTAGTCTTTGCAAATTGTATCTCTTATCGCTATTTGTGTCTTTGCTTGTTTACCTTGTAAATCCCCCCCAAGGTTGTCCCGTGATCAGTACCATCATGAGTAGTACCGTATTTTTGTATATGTGCATAAATTGTATTGGTTTATGCTCCGCCATCCCCCTTTGTGTTTTACATATAACCTTTTGTTTTAACAATAAACCTTTGAATTAGAGTGAATACACAATTCTGTGTGATTCTTAATTCCCAAGTACTTGTCTGAAGCTGGCAGCACGATAGAATCCCGGGAAATCTTAACACGATAAGTCCTGCCAGGAGGCGTGGGTTCAAGTCCCACTAAGGGTTCCAGTCCCTTCAGAGTTGCTTTCCTTAGGAGTCCTAACAGCTGGGACTTCACAACTCCTTTAATTACATCCTGCACCCTAGTAATGAACGGGATTGTGGCATGCATGTACACTAAGAATAGGGCCTGGTGGGGTAGAAGAAAAGTTGTGGGCCACCAGACAAAGCCAGCTAGTAAAGATGAGGGACTCATTAACATTAAAATACATTTTTTTTAATTAAAGTAGTAATGAACCCTCAATCCAGATCAAACAAATGTACATTGCCCAGCAAAGTGTGTCCCAAACACTTAGTCATGTTTCAGAATGGCTGGCTCCAACTTTCCCAGCTCTGTTTCCCTGAACTTCCTATCCAGTACAAGATCACAATAGACAAAGCATTCTCCAGCAACTGTTCATCTACTAGCTTAAAGGAGAACTATGGGGGTTAGGGATTTCCCCCATAGTTCTCCTTAGGTAATGTGAGGACACAAACTAGCGTCCTCCCGTCACCCTAAGCTCAGAATACCGCGAGCTACAGCTCGCGGAATACTGAGCTGCCGCAGCTGAAGCGGATCCCGACAATCATGTCTGGATCCGCCCAGCTGCGTGACAGCTGGCTAGAGGCAGAGCCAGCTGTACCCGCCCCCTTCCCCGTACGTTCCGCCAGTCAGTGCTGGAAGAGCGGGGATCCAGCCACTCCCCTGTCACTGCAGAGAGCTGTGACAGGATCGAGAGGTGAGCGATCGCTGGTATGTGTTCGCTCACCTCCCGATCTACTGAGCCGACCTGTGACAGTCTCATTGTCACAGGTCGGCTAGAACTATGAGGTGAGTGAAAAGCACCCCCCTCATAGTTCTCCTTTAAATAAGGAAGGAGAGATAAGGAGAAGCAGGGAGCCTTTACTTGCTGCGCTTGTGTATTTGTGAAGTCACACACAAGGGTGACTCTATAGGACCCTGCAAGGGAAAGGAGTCACCCTAATAGAGGATACACAGGCCAGTGCTCAGGGGACCAGCTGATTCTGCAGGAAACTACAACTTTTAAATATTAAGCAGCAGCAACCATTGAAGTGATTTCACTAGCATCTGAAATAGCTTAAAAATCTGTTGCCTTTGATATCACTACTGTAAGGTGGAGTTGTCCTTTAAATATTCACTTGCTGCAATGAAATGTTACAATGCCATGGACAAGAAGCGGAAAATACACAAGAAAGTGCAGAAAATATACATGCAAGGAAACGTGGGACAGCAAAGACAGCGCACTCACCGCAATGCTGAGGAAGTCTGAGAAATCCGTTGTCCTCCTCTTACAGCACGACCAGCCCTGTGTATAGGAAGAGACAAACAAGTCACAACACAGCCCCCGTCCCATCATAATCCACCATCAATGGAACACGTTTTATTCTACATACCTTCAGAGCATCATGAAACACGGGAACACCGGGGTGATATGTACAGGAATCTGCAACCCAGAACAAGACAAAAAACACACCATTAACACAGTGCAGGAAAGATGAATGGAGCAACAAGGTTCTGTCATTCTGTGCTACACCACCCCACCCCTCATCTAAGTGCATCTGAAGCCAAAACTGGTTTTTTTAGTGTTGGACAAGGATTAGATCACCCGGTCTGTGAAGTAGGATGGGGGCCCTCTTTATTGTAAAATATAATACACACTATATTACCAAAAGCATTGGGACACCCCTCCAAATCATTGGATTCAGGTGTCCTTGTTCCTTGCTACTAAATATTCCACGGTCACCTGTTACTGGTATTATAACAAAGTGGAAGCAACTGGGAACAACAGCAACTCAGCCAGGAAGTGGTAGGCCACGTATAATGACAGAGCGGGGTCAGCGCATACTGAAGTGCACAGTGCGCAGAAGTCGCCAACTGTCTGCAGTCAATAGCTACAGACCTCCAAACTTCGTGTGGCCTTCAGATTGGCACAACAACAGTGCGTAGAGAGCTTCATGGAATGGGTTTCCATGGCCGAGCAGCTGCATCCAAGCCTTACATCACCAAGTGCAATGCAAAGCGTCGGATGCAGGGGTGTAAAGCACGCCGCCATTGGACTCTCTGGAGTGACGAATCACGCGTCTCTGTCTGGCAATCCGATGGACGTGTCTGGGTTTGGCGGTTGCCAGGAGAACGGCACTTGCCTGACTGCATTGTGCCAAGTGTAAAGTTTGGTGGAGGGGGATTATGGTGTGGGGTTGTTTTTCAGGGGTTGGGCCCATCCTACTGATGTTGGAGGAGAAGGCCAGGCTCGCAGTCTCCGCTCTATTTTATCCAAAAGGTGTTCTATGGGGTTGAGGTCAGGACTCTGTGCAGGCCAGTCACGTTCCTCCACCCCAAACTCCCCCATCTATGTCTTTATGGACCTTGCTTTGTGCACTGGTGCGCAGTCATGTTGGAACAGGAAGGGGCCATCCCCAAACTGTTCCCACAAAGTTGGGAGCATGAAATTGTCCAAAATGTCTTGGTGTGCTGATGCCTTAAGGAGTTCCCTTCACTGGAACTAAGGGGCCAATCCCAACCCCTGAAACACAACCCCACACCATAATCCCCCTCCACCAAACTTTACACAATGCAGTCAGGCAAGTACTGTTCTCCTGGCAACCGCCAAACCCAGACACGTCCATCGGATTGCCGGACAGAGAAGCGTGATTCATCACACCAGAGAACACGTCTCCACTTCTCTAGAGTCCAGTGGCGGCGTGCTTTACACCACTGCATCCAACGCTGCATCCGATGCTTTGCATTGCACTTGGTGATGTAAGGCTTGGATGCAGCTGCTCGGCCATGGAAACCCATTCCATGAAGTTGTTCCCAGTTGCTTCCACTTTGTTATAATACCACTAACAGGTGACCGTGAAATATTTAGTAGCAAGGAAATGTCACGGATGGACTTATTGCACAGGTGGCAACCTATCACGGTACCACGCTTGTAGTCACTGATCTCCTGAGAGCGACCCATTCTTTCACAAATGTTTGTAGAAGCGTCTGCACGCCGAGGTGCGTGATTTTATACACCTGTGGCCATGGAGGTGTTTGGAACACCTGAATCCAATGATTTGGAGGGCTGTCCCAATACTTTTGCCCATATAGTCCAATCACAGTACAGGACCGGTCTGTGAAGTGGGATGGGGTCCTCTGTATTATATATATTTTCCTTTTTTCTGACCTAGCCGGACTCGGAGGTAATAATATGCAAACATCTGGTTACACCTGCCTGCCCATAGACTAACATTGAGCTTCCAATCGGATCACCCTTAAAACCTGACAGATGGACCTGATCACATGACCATGTTACAGGGGCCATAATGGGATCTGCAGTCCAGCACAGACAGGGTTAATTAAGGCAAACATCAACTCCCCAGCCCCCCTTTGGAGGAAAATCCCAGTTTGGAGTTTTCAGAAAAGAGCGAGTGCAGTGCAAATGGAAGATTTGAACTTTTTTTTTTAAGCCATGCTGTATGAATGGGAATTTATAACAAATGTCATCTAGGTGTGATCCCAGTTTTACAAAAGTAGAAATACATTTGAAGTAGTAAATCCGGGATCAGGATGGCGGACCCATCACAAGTTAGCGATGGCCGCTCCCATATTCCATCCCTTTAATCCAGCCAGATAAGAGCCTGCACAGGCATGACTTTATACAAGGAAGCCATTCATTACCACAGATCAGGGTATTGCCAACCTCAGCACTCCAGCTGTGGGGAAACTACAAATCCCATGATGCTTCTGTTTCTCAGTAATGCCTGTGGCTGTCAGAGTCGTGCAATGGCTCATGGGACTTGTAGTTCCACAACACCTGACTGAGGTTGCCTACACCTGATAGCAATACACCTCACATAATGAGGATAAAGTGCCTGATTAAGCCTTGTACGATTAATAATATTATATACAGTGACGTCACTATCACATACATTGAATACAGGCAGATTGATGCAATGTTATCTCAGGTATCTGATACAATGATCAGAGCCCCCTCTCCCCCCCCGGGTGATCCCTGCACACTCCTCTCACCCTCAGTGTTAGTCTCGGCGTCGTAGCGCTGCCCGCAGCCCCGGTTATAGCACAGCACGGACATGATAAGACACACAGCAGCAGCACGCTGACACCCAGCAAAGAGGCGACCTGACTTCGTTTCCTTCCGGAAACCACCGGCTACCACTCGGGAACTTTCCCGAACCTTCCGCGCATGCGTACTTTCCCGAAACCGCAGCCGGGCCTCCAATGCGCGTGCGTGGAGATGGCTCCGCCTGCGATAGGGCGGGACGAGAGACATTAAGGGCGCGTGCGCAGTGCGGGAGCGAGGGTGTTCTGTCGAAAACTCCAACTCCGGTTGAGGGATCAGTGCGCATGCGTTTGGTTTTGCACTTGCATGGCAACGGGAGCATGCTTGCTTGGTTTCAAGTTGTTGCTAGGACAGACAAATGTGACATTGGAACCTGGCAATAATAGTGGGGTCCCGCATTCAACACTGCAAGGGTTAAAGGTCATCTCTGGGGAAACGAAAACATTTCCAATTGAAAAGGGCCCCATCCTGCACTGCGAGGGTTAAATGATCCTTTTTGCCCAACAAGCAGATCCTTACACCCGAAAAATCTTTGTGTGCGAGGTGACCTATCAGGGGGAGGGCATTAAAATCCAAGAAGATCCGGAGAGTAAAGTTTTCTTCGAGCCGAGGTCCAGATCGCGGTCCTGACAGAATGGTCACTCAGTCCGTATCTGTACCGCGGTCTGAAATTTAGGGTGCATTCACACCAACAACTGCGCTACAAAGCACAGCTGCTGGTGTGTGTTCCCAGGCGAATCGCTAATGCGTCAATTCCAGCACAACAACCTGTCTGTTTTGTTCGTTTGAACTCCCCACCTCCTTGTTTACATACATGTGCATGCCTTAGGCGCGCATGTTCATTCCAATCAGATATTGGGGGCGACTGGGTTGGTTTTATATTTCTTTTATTATTTTTCATCACTTTAAATGTTTTTTTATTTGGCTTCTCTCTAAGGCCCCATTCACACTGCGCGATTCGCAAATCGCGCGATTCGCATTTTGCGCGATTTGTCGCGAGAATCGCGGCAAAATCCTCTCCAAAAAGGGTCCTGCTGTAGCGACACACGACCTGCAACAGCAGGACCCTTTGCCCCATTGAAAAGCATTGAAGAGCGATATCGCGCGGTAAATAGCCGCTATATCGTGGGAATTACCGTGCGATAAATCGCTCAATGTGAACGGGGCCTAAAAAAATGGCCCTCTATGTATGTATGTGAGATAGGGACCTTGGATTGTAAGCTCCTTGAGGGTAGGGACTAATGTGAATGTGCAACTATGTAAAGTGCTGCGTAAATTGTCGGCGCTGTATACCGTAAGTACCTGTAATAAATAAAATAATCACCGAGGACAATAGCTGAACTCACCAAATACCTTTTCATCCTCGAAGCTCTCTATTGAATGCAGCTGGATGCAGCAGATGATTGAAAGGATGGTATTTGCAGGTCAAAAGATGGTAATGTTTCCCCCCGTGCGGGCAGATTAACATGTGGCCGTGTCATAAGCAACCATTTTGATGCCATAGAAACAACTTCTGAGAAGACAGGTGGTACATAGCACACAAGGGGAGGGAATGCAGAAAAACATGGTGCAGTAACCAAAATGCCAACAAGATGGCAGTATATTAACCAGCTATACTAGTAATGCTTAAAAGAGAACTATGGGTTGTGTTTTTCCCCATAGTTCTCTTTAGGGTCACGGGGGGGACATATACTAACCTCCTCCCGTGACCCAAAGATCAGTATATAGCAGGCTATTGCCCGCTATATACTGAGAGCGACGTAGCCGGGACGGATCCTGACAATACTGTCGTGATCCACCCAGCTTTGTGAGTGACAGCAGGCTCTGCCTATCTAGAGGCAGAGCCAGCTGTGCCCGCCCCCTCCCCGTCCGTTCCACCAGTCAGCGCTATCGGAGCGGGGAGAGGGGAATCCAGTCCCTCCCCTGTCACGGGCAGAGAGCTGTGACAGGATCGAGAGGCGAGCGAACGCCGGTATGTGTTCGCTCACCTCCCGATATACTGAGCCGACCTGTGACAGTCTCATTGTCACAGGTCGGCTAGAACTATGAGGTGAGTGAAAAGCACCCCCTCATAGTTCTCCTTTAAGAAGTACCTTGGATAAGCTAAGAAACATCTTCAACAAATTCCATGTGACTAACTAGTACTAGCTATCTGCATGATAGCCATCCCACAGAGACAGATAACAATAAAAAAAGGGACACCTGGTATGTAACGTATCAATAGCCTCTGTACACAGTTATTAAGATAGGAACATACTGTATATATTACGATTTGGTAGCTCTCACACTTTTGAATTGATTAGAATTAACATAGTATGATCTCATATTCCGCTTTAATAAACCAGAATGTGCAACCTTGCTCTATGCATTATTTATTTCAACCATGATTAGTGTGTTGTGTGAGAAGGAAATGCAAAGTCAGAAAAGCGTAAATGGTTTCCATACATCAAACCCGAGGGATGATACAAAAACCCCATGGAAGCCATTCTTTCTGTATCCTGGAGATGTCAGCAAAGCTCTTTTATTTCCCGATAAAAGGACGCCTAAAAGATTTAACTTTTCGCTCAGTTTAAACGACTTTATTGGCAATGAAAACTTCGAGATTTTATCTCTCCTGCCACCACAGGTGTTATCACATAATTCAGAGCCCGCCGTGATGAAGCATACTACTGTTTGGTATATACATTACCGTTTTAGAGTTTACAGCAAGATGTACTTAAAGACCATTTATGAGAAAACGTTCGCTGTAAACAGTTGAGTGGCAGGCTAGGGTGTAACTGCGGCGGCTAAAAAGGATGGCCATGAGGTCAGGGTGCCCACCATGACGATAGTTCATCCACCATTTTTTTTTGGTACCTTGAAGTATTACTGTGAAGTATTATTGTGAAGTATTATTGTGAAGTATTATTGTGAAGTATTGCTCATTTTTACATCACTCAGCTGCCTTGTATGGAAAGAAAAGGTGAAGCTTGACCCATTTTACTAAATAACAGCAATTAAAGGGCTGAATAGGATATAGGCAAAGTATTGTAAGATATGAGACCTCGTGGGCGGGGTGTGGGTTTAGTTTCTGTTGAGAGTTGATGAAGGGTGACATACAGGGGAGAACCGGGAGCAAAACCAAGTAGAACTGTAATGCAGTGGACAGATTTCCTGTCATAGCACAGTGCCGTAGCGGTTAGCAGCACTAAGGGCCCCCACTTCAAATACTGATCAGGGACCCTATCTGCAAGGCGTCTGCATGGTTTCCCCGTGCTTGTGTGGGTTTCCATCCACACTCCAAAGACATGCTGGAAGGTTAATTGGCTCCTGTCTGAATTGGCTGTGTATGTATGCATGTGAGATAGGGACTTTAGATTGTAAGCTCACTTGAGGGCAGGGACTGATGTGAATGTGCATGTAAAGGGCTGCTTAAACTGTTGATGTTATAAAAACAGGGGCGTATCTGCCACAAGGCAAACAAGGCGTTTGCCTTGGGCGGCACTTTCCAGGGGGGCATCAAAAATGCTGCCTTCAAAACAGTCAGGCAACCCGGGCTGCACAGAATTCGGTAGGCTTGCCTGCCTAATCTACTGTAGTAGGACAAGGAGGCGGAGATGGGGGCAAGGAGGAGGAACAGCAGCAGCAGGAGGGGGCGGGTCCGTATCCCTGTCAGGGGGCGGGTCCAGATCCTCGTTGGGCGACGGAGGACGCCAGTCCCGAAATGCCAGAGGAGGCTGAGATCTGGAAGCACCAGTCGGGCGTTGAGGAGGCCGGGACCTGGAAGTGCCAGTCGGGCGGTGGAGGAGGCTGGGGGGTCCGGCGGTGAAGAAGGCTGGTTCCAGCAGCGGGCGGCAGATGCAGCTAAATGGATCACACTGCTGTTAAAGGGACCCTGCAGAGTAGGGCTGCAACAACTAATCGACATAATCGATTATAATCGATTATTGAAAAAGTTGTCAACTTTTTCAATAATCGATTAATCGGCTTCCGAT
>NW_017308671.1:44162-51973 GCF_000935625.1 Nanorana parkeri
CCACTTGATCATACCACTGAAAAAAACGAAATAAGTATATATAAATAAGATTACAAATATGAGAGTAATGCGGTATGCAATGATACACACACATATACATACATTACAATAAAAAGGTATGTGTATGTAGACAGATGGGTTAGACTCGGGGCCAGAAGTGCTTGGTTGGATGTCTCCCTCCTGTGTGGCTATCTACCATAGAGTGCTGGGAGTGATGTAATTTCCTCCCAACACCACGAATGAGACGAAGAGGGAGATTGTGGGCGGCGTCGAATTACATGTCGCAACCGCCGGGAGCTGATTTAATAGCAGATGGCATTGGCGCCCGGTGGTTGTGACATGTAGTCCAACGCCAACCACAATCCTGAATACCGCAACGACTAGGTGCCGATGCCATCAGCTTACAGAGGTTGCAGTATACAGGATTCGAATCCCAGAGCGGCAGCCTAATTTAGCGGGCAGGGGCGGATCCAAAGTCTAATGTTGGGAGGGGCACTACCAGAAAATAAGGTGTTGCTTACAGAATAGAATATTGTACTAATACATTACGTTGCAGTTGTTTGTCTTTTTTTTCTACACATCCTGACATTTTTGTGTGCAGCAATGGAATCTCTGCCAAACAACGTGGCACATCACTGTCATTAAAATGGGTCTGTCATCCACATTGCACATTACCATGTTTTGTTGCTGTAGAGCTTTGTGATACACATGAACCAGGCACAGTGTAAAGGATGGAGTGCCCCTGACTTAAAGGGTTATTAAACCCTCACTGTTTTTGCATATATCTACTACTAGCAAGCAGTAGATATATGCAGAACGATAAAAAAAAAAAAAACTTTTGGAAAGAGTTAATACTTACCTGTGTCTCCGCTGCGCAAAAGATCTTGGGGCGGGCGCATGCGCAGTTTAGATGTTCGGCCTGGAGAGGAGGAGAGACACGAGGTAAGTAAATGGAGCAGCGTGCACACGCACAGACTCCGTGGGACATGAGAGAAGAGGACAGAGGAGTCAGCTCTGAATCAGAGACCCGCACCACCGCTGGAGGGACAGCTGAAAACTACAGGAAATAAGAAGATGATCGGGTTATGAGGCATCATTTAAAGCAAGTCCTTACACTAAGGTCTCGTTCACACCTAGGCGTATTGCGATTCGCGGTAAAAAAGTTGCGCGACCGTCACGCGTTTCCGAAGGTTACTTGGCTGTATCCCAATGGAAACGCGCAACAAAACGGCCCAAAGTAGTACCTGTACCTTTTCAGGCGTGGGCCGTTTGTAGCGCGTTAGGGACGGGCGGAAATATGCCAAGGTGGGAACGAGACCATTGAATACAATGGGATTTATATTTTTGAGCATTTGTAGAGCGTTCGTCGAGCGTAGAACGCGCTACAAAACGTTCAGGTGTGAACGAGGGCTAACATTGGGGTAGGGGGAAAAATTAGGTGCGGGCAGGGGGCATATTCACATCAGGGTACCCCTTTAATAAATACCCATTCACTAAAGGGTTAAATTAACATTTTACAAAATTGGCCTGACTTTTGAAAAAAATCCTTTATTTGAAAAAACAAAACAAAAACAAAGGATTTTGAGAAGTCCTCTAATTAAAAAAAGCCCAAAAAATGGATCCACTAACGTAATCCAGGGTCAATCACGACGTCCAGCGTTGTCCACGATGATGACGACACAACTAAATAAAAACAAAAATAAACTAAAAATAATAATAAAAAAAAATCAACGACGCCGACAGAACCACATGCGACGAACTCCGCCCACAGAATGAAGAATCTGACAGATGCCAGCAAAATATAAACAATTGGGTGGAGCTAGCAGTGACATCATTTTACTGGCACCTGTCAGAGTCTTTCAGCAACTGGCCAGAGCCGGTCTTGACTTCATGGCCTTCTCCGCCCAGTTGTTGTTGTTTAACGACAGATCAGCATCCCCAGGTCATTTGAGGACGCTGATCTGTCATTACAGCACAACAACTGGGCGGAGCCAGCTGTGACATCTCGGCTGGCTCCGCCCAGCTGTTGTCGTTTGCAGGGCGGACGGTCTGCTTTGGCTCAGCCGAACCAAAGCATATGTGTTCCGCCCGGCTGAGCCGTCCGTCTGCCTCTGGCTGCTGTACGGGCTATAGTGAATAGTCCGTACAGCAGCCTTTTGGTTCCACTGAACCGAAGGGCTCCGGCGGCCGAAGTGCCGAAGCTACGGCTGAATCCTTCGGCTCTTTTGTGAATAACCCTCTTAGTTTCTTGCAGAATCAACTGGTCTCCTGAGCACTGGCCCTGATATCCTGTTTTAGGGTGGCTCCTTTCCCTTGCAGGGTTCTATGGAGTCCCCTCGTGTGTGCTAGAAAGCTGTTTGTGTCTCCACAAAAACACAAGCTCAGGTAAGTGATTTAATCAGCATTTAAAATAGCTTAAAAACTTTTTGAATTTAATGTCACGTTAGTTTTGGAAACGGTGGACTTTAATGATGTATCACTGACTTTAGAGCTGTATTAATTTGTGTCATTTACATGTTCTGGGAGTTCAACTCTAATAACTCACCGGTGGGTGTCAGAGAAACGATAGAACAGCGAGATTTAACTTTCTTATTAATACAAAGTTTGGAAACATCTGCCTCGTTCGATGATCAAACTACCTTTTTAAGTCTAATTAGGCTATCAAATATCTTGCGAAAAAAAGGATGAGCCAATTAAAAGTGATCCGTGCATTAAAAAGGCAACAGAAACAGCATCATTTGTATTCCGATTTCATGTGGAATACGTGACATGGTTTGTCCTTTTCTCCACCTCTCCATGAGCAAATGAAGATGCGATGTTCCATTGTTGTAATAACCTCTCATTATGCATCTCAAATACCTGATTGTAATGGATGTAAAATGTTTTCAGAGGCTTTTTATAAACACATAACTATTCATGACTAGCTCTGTTTGATATAAAAAAATATTTAAAGCGCAATTCATGAATAGTTGTGGCCATGACGGTATATACAGGATAGATAGATAGATAGATAGATAGATAGATAGATAGATAGATAGATAGATAGATAGATAGATAGACAGACAGACAGACAGACAGATAGATAGATAGATAGATATTTTTTTCCTCACTGAGGAGCTTTGATACTGAGTAAAGCCATGGCACTGGAGTTGCAGAGCACTCTGGTGTTTCTACAGAGAAGTGTCACTACTTTAACTATGTTGGGTTCACATGGGAGAGGGTTTACCTAATAGACAACCTCACTAAAAATAAAATTGTTCTTTACACTCACACTCCAGCTAAAACCTTTAATTTTACTTTGGGTAGAGAGGGATATGCTTAGAACTCTTTTCAGATTTCCATTGCCGTCTGTGTCCCTATTGGTGAGATGTTCCCTCACTTCCTAAAAAGACAGGAAGTGATGGGAAATCTCTGCAGCAGAGACACAGACAATTGTTTGGACAATAAAATAGCCATTTGTAAAGCAAATCTGCAGTAAAAAAAATTTTGTAAAACGAATACTTACTCCAGGTAATACTATACACCAGGGGTGGGAAACTCTGGCCCTCCAGCTGTTTTGGAACTACAAGTAGCATCAGTCTTTCCGAGAGCGACAGTTACGCGCATGACCCCCAGAGGCAGAGGCATGTGTGTTGTAGTTAAAGCACAGCTGGAGGGCCGGAGTTGGCCACCCCTGCTATACACTATCCTTCAAGCAGAACTAACTTACTTCCACTAGCTCCCTCACTGGGGCAGACACCTTCACCTGGACTTTTTGGGGATCTTGGGCCATCTTGATTAGCTGGAATGACGTAATTTCTGCGAATATGCATGGGAGTACTTTTATTCCGGCACAGAGTTATGCCAAGAATGTACACTGAAGCTGCTCATGTGCAGAGGAGTGTACATTCTAAAGAAGATTGCGAACAGGCAGGTAGCTTTGTTTTATTGCAGAAGAGACACAGCATTTCTCTTCTGAAATAAAAAGCCTGCCTGCTCACCATTTTTTTAGTTTTCCGAGCAAAATTTTGTATAGTGCCCTGTGATTTCTAGTTACGCCTCTTGCAGAACCCACCCGAGATCCCAAATAGCCCACCTGAGAGTGGCCCTGCAGAGCTCACTATAGACTCTCTATGGTGGGCTGGTCACACCCCTGCGCACCTCTTACCTGTAGGCCCTGATCCGTGGTCAGCCTCCTTCACCGCCGGGCCCAGCCTCCTCCATGCTCGCTGGCGGGCCCCGCCTCCTCCTCTGTCGCTGGGCCCCGCTTCCTCCTCCTCTGCCAATCCCGGGCCCCGCCTTCTCCTCCTCTGCAGCTGCTGGCTGTCACTGACTCTGCAGCGGCTGTGAGGAGGAACACGCAGGTACAGGTTGTAAGTGATCTCAACAGCGGTGCGTTCCTCCTCACAGCCGTCAGTGACAGCAAGCAGCCTGCGATGCCATAGCGACCCAGGCGGCCCGCACGGCATCAGGGGGACCCCTTTGTTCCTCATCCTGGCCGGGCCCCCTTGTTCCCCGGGCCCCATAGAGGCCGCCTGGGTCTCTATAGCGATAGTTTGCCACTGTTTTCAAGTATCGTTCCACGCCACACCCGATGTACCAATATCAACCGCCTTCTGTGCTAGCCAGCTCTGACAAGCCTCCCCTTTCTTTTATGTCCTACTGCTGTTTAGTGAGGCTACTTATCGCTGGGATGGGCCAACAGTAACACATTTGAAGCAGATTTTGAAATTCAAAATGATAACATATAATGAACTGACAATTTTTACATTTGAGTTCTTCTTTGGAACTCTTTGGCTGCATAATTTAAACACACGCAGGATTTATGCAGATAGATTGCAACTATGACCTTAATCCCATTTCACGCTGCTTGGTAATTCAGCCACTGCCGAAAATGAATACTAAATCCTGCCTTTCCCTGCAAAAAAACATGCATTTTCTTCAAGAGCACCACTTTGTTTTGCATCGTAATGAGTCGGAAAGCATTTGCTGACAGTGGAACGTGCCTCGGATGAGGACAAACCTGCCTGTTGTTTTGTTTAAATGAGGCAAATGGTCACAGTTTCATGGATGGGGGACTTCTCATAAATATGAATGTGCAGCTGTTATGGAAGACATATAGGGCTGGTGTAAATGCCAGGTGTATGGTGGGGTCTGGCTTCAGAACGTATGAGTAACAGGCCTGGAACAAGCATTGATAACATCATTTCTGCTGAAGCAGAAGACCAGAGTTAAGATTGGTTGATCCCCTCTTCAGCAGAGAGCATGGCTTTTGCCATTTGAGAAACATTTGAGGTAACCTGACGCTAGTTTTGTTTTTGGGAGACTATAGAGGAGAGAGCAAGAAGAGACAGCCAGGGGAGGGAGTAAGGAGACTGTCTATAGAGGACTACAAATCCCAGCAATACATTATACAGCAATACAAAATAATATGAAGCTACATAGGTGGCCTGTGCCGGTTCTTCAGGTGGCCTGTGCAGGTTCTCAGATGGATGTGCGGGTTCCCAGATGGTCTGTGCGGCTCTCAGGTGGGCTGTGCGACTCTCAGGTGAGCTGGTAGGATTTTTAGGGGGGACCCCACTTTTTCCCCCCATTATTTTGGGGTGGGCTTCCCCCTTAAAATTCCTACCAGACCTAAAGGGCCTGGTAAGACTTTTGGGGGAACCCCATGCACTTTTTATTTTGAACTAAGGGGGTCCTTCCTAACATTCCTACCAGACCTAAAGGGTCAGGTGTCAATTAGGGGGGAACCTCACACTTTTTTTTTTTCTTCTGCAGACTAAAAATGCGTATATACTACTAACGAAAATTCAGATTTTTTAAATTTATTTTGAAGCTGATGCTTTAAACAATAAAACTTCATGCATCCAAACTTTTCGTTCATCAGAAATTCATGTTCGTTTGTATTTGTTATTTCTGTCATTCGGAAATTCAGAAGCATCCGAATGTACACATTTTCTAAAAATGAATCTTTCCGAAAACGAATCGCCCATATCTATCATTAAAGTAATTTTTTTCCCTCCCCCAATGTTAATGTTAGCACTTACCTTAAATGATGTCTCTTAATCCGATCTTCTTCTTCTTTCCTGATGTTTTCATCTGTCCCTCCAGCGCTGCGGCGGCTCTCCGATCCAGCGCTGACTCCTTGTTGGTACTTCCTGTCCCACGGTGTCTGCATACGGGTGCACAAGTCCATAGACATACATTGCGTCTCTCCTTGTCTCCCGGCCGAAAATGTGAACTGCACATGCGCCCGCCCCAAGATGCTTTGCGGCCGCCTGAGCAGTTTCGGATTTTCTGACAGGAGCGCGCGGCGAAGACGTGGTAAGTTTAAACCACTGTTAAAGCGTTTTTTTTTTTTTACTTTTTGCATATATCTACTGCTAGCTAGCAGTAGATATATGCAAAAAAAACGGAGGCTTTAGAAACCCTTTAACTCTTTGTAAGCTCTGATATTGACCAACATGTATATTAGTGGGTGTACTTTCAATAAAACCCGTTGTTTTGCCTTGATTGGTCAAAGTAACAGGTTCCCTTTAAATGCAAAATGTGTCTGCCTTGCTAGAATTTCCCTTTATGGATCTCCTACTCCATCGTTAAGCTCTAGATAAACCGCAATAACGGCATTGATGAAGACAGTGCACGTTTCCTGACAGGTCATTACAGCGGCTTACTGAAACAGTTTTGCATTTTGTAGGTTTTATTAAATGTACATTCCAGTGACAATTACTTGTTAACCTTTCTAGAATCGATTCAGATTAAACAGCAGAAATTACCTGCACTAAGTGATTGCGTTATACTGGATCATTGCCCCGTCTGCGGAACACCCGCTTCAGACCTTTGCGAGCTGTGCAGAGACGCAGCCGGTCTCGTCCCCGGACATGTTCTCCATAATTAATATTTACATAGCACTCCCGCGAGAGACGGCACAGCCGGCTGGTTGAGCCTCTTCATTTGTGACATTCCTTCTAGATGCTTTTACAAAAGACTTTACTCATTCTGCAGCAGGTACAGGAACCAGCGACGCTCGGATTTAGGCTGGGTTCACACCTGGGCGTTTCAAATAGGAGCGTTTTATGCTCGGTTTTTTTAGTACATTCCAAAACACGTTTTTTTGTCCACTGAAATGCGCGTTTGACGCTCGTTTTTTAACCTCACTGGCGGTATGATTATTTATTCGTTTTCACTTTTTTCTCTATCTTTTTTAAAACTTTTAAAACTTCCCGCCGGTTCCGCCCCCCCTGCGACGCGGACGCTCGCAAGGGACGGAACCCGGAAAACGGCAAGGGCCGGAGGACACAGCGGGGATCGCGGACAAGGTAAGACCTACGCTGTATTCCCGAGTGTGGCTCGGGGTTACCGCTTTGTTAACCCCGATCCACACTCGGGAATACCAATGGAAACGCGCGGAAAAATGCCCCAAAGAAGCTCCTGTTCTTGTTTGGGCGTAGGGCGTTTTTCAGCACGTTTCCACAGGCTTCCACAGGCTGATATACGCCCAGGTGGGAACCAGGCCCATAGGGAACCATGGCATTTCACTGTTTGAGCATTTTTCGTCGCTTCCATCAGCGCTGAAAAACTCGGGAATACCAATGGATACGCGCTGAAATACGCCCCAAAGAAGCTCCTGTACTATTTCGGGTGTAGGGCGTTTTTCAGCGTGACAAATCGCGCTGAAATACGCCCAGGTGGGAACCATGCCCATAGAACTCAATAGGATTTCACTTGCTAAGCGTTTTTCAGCGCTTTAATCAGCGCTGAAAAACGCCCAGGTGTGAACCCAGCCTTAAAGTGGACCAATGCTAAAACAAAGCCCCTTCCCCAAATCCTTA
>NW_017308671.1:52154-63477 GCF_000935625.1 Nanorana parkeri
AAAAACAAGATCCCTCCCATAAAAACAAAAAAAAAAAAGAATCTCTGCAACACATGCATGTTTAATCCATTTAAAAATACCCGTTCCAGAAATCCAATGCGCTCCTAAACCTCTGTTTGGGCTTATATTACAGTACCTTTTCTGCACTGAAATCCCCACCAGTGTTGTCAGCCCTTCTACCACTGAACCTCTGCTATCTCCCACCCCTCTCAGCCCCACTTCATGAGCATGCAATAGTTTCTCTCCCAGCAAAACAATGATGCTGCTTTCAAGAGCTGCCTGCCCACACACTGTGAGTAAGGAAAGGGCTCTAGAGAGATGTAGCACTGGAAGCATGCCTACCCTAATAGGAACTGACCTCCCAGCAACTGCCGCTGCAAGAATTTTACAAGCGGGGTGATGATATCAGGCTCTAGGGAGATGTAGCACTGGGGGCATGCCTACGTCAGTAGGAACTGACCTCCCAGCAGCTGTCCCTGCAAGACATTTACAAGCAGGGTGATTATATCTGTCTCTAGGGAGATGTAGCACTGGGAGCATGCCTACCCCAGTAGGAAATTACCTCCCAGCAGCTGCCGAAAGAAAGAATTTTACAAGATATTAGGTCCTGGGGAGATGTAGCACTGGGTGCATGCCTATCTAATTAGGAACTGACCTCCCAGCAGCTGCCCCTCCAAGAATTTTACAAGCGGGGTGATGATATCAGGCTCTAGGTAGATGTAGCACTGGGGGCATGCCTATCTCATTAGGAACTGACCTCCCAGCAGCTGTCCCTGCAAGAATTTTACAAGTGGGGTGATGATATCAGGCTCTAGGTAGATGTAGCACTGGGGGCATGCCTATCTCATTAGGAACTGACCTCCCAGCAGCTGCACCTGCAAGAATTTTACAAACAGGGTGATGATATCAGGCTCTAGGGAGATGTAGCACTGGGAGCATGCCTACCTCAATAGGAACTGACCTCCCAGCAGCTGTCCCTGCCAGAACTTTACAAGTGGGGTGAAGATGTCACAGGGAGATTTTAAAAAAAGCCATTCACCACTACAGGGACAAAGTAAAACTAAAACAAAATCATGCTGGGACAGGGGGGCCCTCTAGCTGTTCTGGAACTACAGATCCCATGAGGCATTGCAAGATCCTCACAGCCGCATGACTTCCAGAGACAGATGCTTATGGGATTTGTTATTTCACCACAGCTGGATGGCCAGAGTTTGCCCGACGAGGGAGCATGGAGCCGGCTTTCCGGCCAATCAGGAAGTGTAATGACTCGCTGCCCGACTTCCTGATACCGGAAGCTCAAGTATCAGGCTAGGTATCGGAACAAATACTCGGCATTGGCACCGATACTAGTATCGATATCGGTGCATCCCTAGAAGAGTTTGGAGAAGTGAACAATCTAGGACAACATCGCTGAACTGGAAAATTACCTGAATTGGAGAATTTTTCCAAATCAGCTATTTTGTCCTAGATTGTTCACTTCTCCAAACTCTTCACCCTTATGTGAATAACCCTGTTAAAGGAGAATTATGAGGCGAGTGATTTTCACTCATCCTCATAGTTCTAGCCGACCAATGAAACTGTCACAGGTCGGCTCAGTAGATCGGGAAGTGAGCGAACACATACCGTCGCTCGCTCACTTCTCGATATATCCCGTCAGAGAGCCGTGAATGTCACTCACGGCTCCCTGCAGGGATTCCCCCCCTCCCCTGTCCGATCCTCCAGCGCTGACTGGCGGAACGGATGGGGAATGGGCGGGCACAGCTGGCTCTGCCTCTGGATAGGCAGAGCCAGCTGTCACTCACGCAGCTGGGTGGATCCAGACATAATTGTCGGGATCCGTTCCGGCTGCGGCGTCTCAGTATACTGCGAACTGTAGCTCGCGGTATACTGAGCTTTGGGTCACGGGAGGACGCTAGTTTGTGTCCTCCCGTTACCCTAAGGAGAACTATGGGGAGGACGGGAGGACGCTAGTTTGTGTCCTCCCGTTCCCCTTAGGAGAACTATGGGGAAAAGCCCTGACCCCATAGTTCTCCTTTAAGCTCTGTAATCAACTGGATTTTTTTTTCAACAGTACAGACGATACAGTGGATTTAATAATGAAAGATTCATAAACAATATATTTCCTATTTACCTGGCTAAAAGAAATAAAGAGTTTAAAAATGTATAGTTCCTCAAAGCTAAAATTGACGGCTCCCTCGGTGCATTAGATGTCCTCTGACATTGCTTAAAGGAGAACTATGAGGTGAGTGCTTTTCACTCACCTCATAGTTCTAGCCGACCTGAGACAATGAAACTGTCACAGGTCAGCTCAGTGGATCGGGAAGTGAGGACGGGGAAATGGGCAGGCACAGCTGGCTCTACCTCTGGATAGGCAGAGCCAGCTGTCACTCACGCAGCTGGGCGGATCCAGACATAATTGTCGGGATCCGCTTCAGCTGCTGCGTCTCAGTATACCGCGGGCTGTAGCTTGCGGTATACTGAGCTTAGGGTGACGGGAGGACGCTAGTTTGTGTCCTCCCGTTACCCTAAGGAGAACTATGGGGAAAAGCCCGAACCCCATAGTTCTCCTTTAAGCCTCTCTGACATTCCATAAACCCTTCAAATACATTGAGATTATTCAATCTCTCTCCCTTCCACCCATCCAGCGGTTCCTCCCAACTGTACACTCATTTGTGTGATCCATGGTCTACTACAGTGTCGATGCTTCTCTCTCTTATTTCTCTCTTATTTTTTCTTCTTTCTGATGATGTTTCATGTTCCTGTTTCTCTCTGAGTTGTATGGACTATATAATATATGGTGATGTTCCCTATGCCGTCTCTTTGATGTCAAACTTGTGGCAATGTTATATGGCCCTGTATTATGTCACCAACATTTGACATTTTTTGTGACAATGTTTTATCACTGTATACTTTGCAAGAATAATAAAAATTGATATTCTAAAAAAAAAAAAAAAAAAGTATAGTTAAAGCTTTAAATCTCTTTTAAGGCCTTTTGCAGCCCTGTGTGCATCTATAACTTTTTTGTTACCATGGCAACACCACAATTCTAATTAGAGTAGACCGGCTTAGCTCCCATACTCTTTCATAGTATATTTGTCCTCTTAGTTATACTCTATTTAAAGGCTGGTTGAATAAATGTATATTATTATTATTGTTAGGCAGTCAGGCTCTGTTATTTTTTTGAATGTGTTAAAGGTGTTTCACTCAGGGGTATCCTGATCCTTTGTTGCCGCCTGAGGCTGTGGGGAAGGCAGGGGCGCATCGGCCGCGGTGACTGCCACATGCCTCCTCCCCCTTGACGGAAGCTACTGTGCGTTCCAAGCTGGAACGCGGAAGTGGCCGCGTGCAGGGCCGGCCTTAGGGGTGTGCGAGCAGTGCGGCCGCACAGGGCGCCATGGCAACAAGGGCGCTGTGCGGCCGACACAGCTCGTCCTGGGGGCGGCTTCTCATATATGCTGTGTAAAGGGGATTGCTGCTGTTATCCGTCATAGAGACTATATCAAGATATTCCAGATAGGATTGCCAAGATCAGGCGTATAAATTAATAATCGTTAAACTACTTCTCCTGTTACTACCGATTATTGTTAGTGGTCCATGATGACTAAATCCCCAACTCTCCGTTTATGATTGAGAGAGCCGCCGGGGATTTTAGCCTGACCACCACACTAAACACACTGTTGGAACCGCAGCTGTGATCCACCATACACTTCCAAAGCCGGGCCCTGACAGCGTCCCGCCCAGCTCCTGCCAACCAGTGATGTCCCAGGTTGCTAAGAGCTGGGCAGGGAGATGTATATGGCCCTTACACATCTCCCCTCTGGGCTCTTAGCAACCCGAGATGCTCTTGCCAAAAAGGGGCCCCCACGTGACCCTAAGAGATGCAACATTGGCACTCACACACTGGTATAGTCCCAAAAAAATGAGGGAACCCACACTCACTCATTCAGGGGGGATAGTCTCGCTCCCCAGTCTCTCTGACTTCCATGTCAGATGCTGCCCCTAACTCTCTTTTTATACAAGGGCTCTCTTCTGATGCAACATGTAATATTTATGTAATTTTCATACCATAATGGTCACCCAAATCTTGCCTACAAAAGGCACCAGCTTCCCCAAGATGCCCGCCTGAAGCCCACTCTAGAGGACAAGTCAGTTCTCTGCAGGGCTTCCTCCCAGAACACAGCAGCGGTCATGTTACTTGTGTGCCGAGTGATCGCTGGAACACAGTCCTGCCCGGTATCACTTGGGGGTTCACTGCAGGGGAAGTGGGCTGCAGCAAAACAGTAGCACCTAACCCCCACCCCCCCATAATACCTAGTTACATACATGCCTTCAATTGGGCTTAAAGCCTACCCCCCGGGGGGAAAAAGTTCCCCATATGTAGCAAAGGTTAATAGCTTGCTAATGTTTGAAGACCTGTGTAAAGCACTTACCTGATCCCCGTTTCCCTGGCAGTTGGTGCTCTGTTTGTCTCCCCCATGCTCCAGCTTGTTGACTGTCCCTCCGCAGCATTATCATGTACAATGCAGCTTTGTGGGCCTTGCATTATACTTGGTGACATCAACAGGGTTCCATCTGCCGAAGAAAAGGGGGAAAGAGGTTGTGGGTGATGGTCTTGTAGCCTGGAGGGAGCGGGTTTAGGTAAGTAAAAGTTATTTCTCCAAGTACCCTAGACCTAAACAAGCATTTAACCCTTGCAGTGCAGGGCAGCGCTAGTGCAAGGGGAGTTTTTTTTTCCTGAAAAATTCTTACAAATCTCAAAAATGCATTCAAGTACCTTAACTATTAATAAAAATGTATCTTATCACTCGGCTGTAGATCCTCAAATCCTCTCTGAATTGGTGCTGTGAATCTGGAGGGTGGCTACTTTGGTTCCCCATGGTCTGGAGGGTGGCTACTTTGGTTCCCTATGGCCATGGCTACGAGCTCACTCCTGTGATGGACTACAATCTCAATACAAATTTGCAAACTAAACAGGGGAGGGGGCGGGCACAGTTGGCTCTGCCTCTAGATAGGCAGAGCCTGCTGTCAATCAGACAGCTGGGTGGATCTCGACAGCATTGTCGGGATCTGTCCCGACTGTGGCGCTCTCAGTATATAGCAAGCTATAGATCGCTATATACTGAGCTTTGGGTCACGGGAGGAGGTTTGTATATGTCCACCCGTGACCCTAAAGAGAACTGTTGTATAAAAAGGGTAACCTTTTAAAAAAGTTATTTTTTAAGTGTCACTTTAAGAGTCACCCGAAGTCTGTTACACGCAGGGCCGGATTTCCCACAAAGCTAACCAAGGCCCGGCCTCGGGGGCAGCAGGGGGTAGAGGGGCAGCAGGGGAGTGGAATTCCTATCTCCCGATGTCCAGTTGGGTAATTGTATTCTACATTTAGCCCTGCTTTGGGCAAGCAAAGCTAAATGTACAGCGGGTAAGCCATTGCTTGTTTTGTACAAGTGATATCAGCGACATTTTGTGCAGCCTGCAGGTCTGCTATTCTCCATTGAGGGGGGAAGTTGGCGGGTAGGGGGGCGCATTGAGGAACCTGTCCTTGGGGCAGCAGAGAGAGTAAATCCAGCCCTGGTGACATGTCCACTGGCTGACTTCACCCAAGGTCCACTTTTGATTTTTACAAATTGTGAGTGTTGTGAGAATAAGCTCCAAACGGTAATGCGTTAAGGACACTTCCACTCGCTTAAGTTTTTTTTAGGGCTTCTTTGCCCACTTTTATTCATTCAAAAGTCAAACAAATTCCACACAGGTTTTTCCCTCACAGGGGTTTTCCCAATTTATAGTACACACAGGACTGGAAACGAAAACACAAATTAGGCTTCTTGGCTTGTACCTTCCGCATCTGGCTGTTTTCTTAGATTAGTCACACTGGCTGGTCCTCACCACACCGGTGTATTGCCACACATGCTGTATCACACCCGCTAGCCACACAAGCTAGTTTCAGGGTTGAGTCCTCCAGACCCCTGCACAGAGACCCTCTGTGTCCCAGGTGGAACCACTCACTTAGGAGCCTGGGATATCTTATGGAGGCACTAATGAGCCAGCTTCCTTCAGCTCGGCTGGTTACCTCTAGGCCTCCAGCATTGTTAACACTTCCCCCTGGAGTAAGAACCTCAGCACTACATCTATAACTGGGCCCTACAAATCTGCCATCCTGGCTATACCCAGACATCCCCCTCTGCCTGCTGCCACAATGTATATATTATTATTTAATAATATTAATATTATTTAATAACTGTATTATAATACAGTGTGCGGCTATGTTTTATGTGCTGTGCCTTTATTTTTTGTTTTTATTGTTTTCTCGCTCAGTCTTGTAAGCAGCCAGTGCTGTTTATAGCCGTGAACATTCAATCTCATTCTTTTACAATTTCATACTTTATTTCTCTCTGTGCTCGGAATGTATCCGATAACGGTATCACTTGCTCGTAACGCTTTGGTTGAGTACTACATTTAGGTTCGAATGAAAGATATATATAAATAAATATTGGTACATAATTTCTCTTCGGCTTTCCAAATAAGCTTCGCATTGTGACAGTTCTGTAATTATGCTTGTACGCGGAGCAATTTGCAGGGCTGACGCTTAGGCAGCCGATTCTATTAGCAGACACTAATGACATTTTTTAAGCTTCGATTCTCTAAACCTGTACGGTGTTAGCTAGTGCGATTACCTTGTTGTAGCAGTTGCACATGTCATTGCTTCTTAATGTCTTGCGCTTATGTTTGGGAACCAGTGGAGCCGGATCAGAACCTTCTTTTCAATTTACTCCAGATTGTTTTTCTATTACAAACATAATGTTCACTTCTAGGCTGGGATGTGAAGAGGTCAGATAGACAAAATGGCAATCTGCAGCTCGTCAGTTTACCTAAAACTCATACGCCATCGGGGATAATGTTGAGTTTCACCTTGTTCGTATCCGTCACCAATGCAAGGCTGGTCTGAAGTCTTGTAGCCTAAAGCTGAAAAGTTAATAACAGACATATTTGTTATTGTCCACACAAAGCACCTATTAAGTGACTCAGCTGGTCATCTGCACTAATGCTGTAAAATAATATGTCGGAAAACTCAACTCTCAATTATAAATCTGCTTTTTTTCCATGTGGATTCAAGAAAAACAGACCTGCTCAAAGTTGCTCATGCACTAATCCAAACTGATGCGGTGCTGTCCTTAAGGTATTCACCGCCTGAGGTGAAGTGCTGTTCTGAGGGGGGTCTGCTGGCAGGGAATAGTCCCGGGGTATAGGGGTGTGCAGCAGTTGTTCTGCTGATTTGTAGCTTGGGGTGGGGTATGCAGATGTCGTACTGCATTGCCAGCAGCTCGGTGGGATGCAAGCCAAAACGTCCAGCTCAGCTCCTGGCATCCGGCGATGTTAGTGAGTTGGCCGGGAAACCTCACATAGGGGTAAACCCTGCTGAGATGGTATCTGTAGTCTAAAAACTGATTGATTGCTTTAGATCATGGGTAGATAAACTCCAGCCCTCCACCTGTGGTGCAGCTACAAATCCCATTAGGCATTGCAAGACTCTGACAGCCACAGGCATGACTCCCAGAGGCAGATACGTGATGGGATTTGTTGTTTCACCACAGCAGAAGGGATGGAGTTTGCCTACACCTACTTTAAGTTAAGGCACTTTTGCCTATAGTGCAATTCTGATCAGTAACATTTTTAGAAATGCTTCATGTAATATGTGCTCTCCGGTACTCTTTTCAGCCCTGGAGTTTTATGATGCCTCCTAGGCAGGTAATGCAGACTCACCCATGGTCCAGAGTGAGAGTTGGTCTACTCTTTACCACAGCTCCTAATAGTAGAGATGGGTTGGAAGGGACCTATTGGTCCCGGTTTCCTTTACTGTTCCTAAACTGGTACCAGGTCACGGCCCTCAGGATCATCCCACCAACAGGGTAGCTGGAACAGGCTATGGTGCAGAGACTGTTCACAGAGCTGCAAACAAGAGTGTCGTCAGCTCAGGCAGAGGTGTTGACCAGCTGCAGGTGAGATAGTAGTAATTTCAAGGCAGGGGTCAAGGCAGGCAGCAGGGCAGAGAGCAGTCAGGTCCAGACAGCAGTCTTGGTAGACAGCAGGCGATAGAGTAGTAAGATCCAAGAGTAGTAAGGTCGAGGCAGGCATCAGGCAGGAGAGTGGTAGCGGTCAATTTAACTAACAAAGAAGTATCTGTGCTTTAGCTCAGGGGCAACTTATAGAAAGTCACAGCCCCAGCAACCAGAAAGGAAGGTGTCTAAATAACCCTATGCCTGTGAGCATGCCCATTGTCAGGGATGCACGCCCATGCATGTTAATTTCCTACTCTGTTCACCTTCAGGCGATCCTTGAAAACCCATCATCTCAGGGAAGCCTGTTCTGCCTCTACATAATAACTGTACTTTTACTTCTTCCATCTGCTCATCCCTTAGGCCTGGTTCACACCTGAGCTTTTTTGAAGCGCCGAAAAACGCTCAAACAGTGAAATGCCATAGTTCCCTATGGGCATGGTTCCCACCTGGGCGTATATCAGCCTGTGGAAGCCTGTGGAAACGTGCTGAAAAACCTACGCCCAAACAAGAACAGGAGCTTCTTTGGGGCATTTTTCCACGCATTTCCATTGGTATTCCCGAGTGTGGATCGGGGTTAACAAAGCGGTAACCCCGAGCCACACTCGGGAATACAGCTTACAGGTCTTACAGTTAATGCCTTTTGTACCACTCCCCCCTTCCTTTAGATTATATACCATAGCTAACAGGGCCCTCCTCATCCTCCTGCATTGAATTGTATTGTAACTGTACTGTCTGCATTTATTTTGTAAACTGCTGCACAAACTGTTCCCGCTATATAAATCCTTTACAATAATAATAATAATGATGATAATAAATATTATAACAGTGTTTACTTTAGTAAATGGTCCTTCACATTCTTCAAGCTTGCTCCTAAGAATTTTTATTATTGTATTGTGTTAAAGATTTGAAGATTTTGAAAATTTATGTCTGGGCAAAATAAAAACATGACATACCGTATATACTCGAGTATAAGCCGTCCCGAATATAAGCCGAGGTACCTAATTTTAGCCAAAAAAACTGGGAAAAAGTATTGACCCGAATATAAGCCGAGGGTGGGAAATGAGGCAGCTACTGGTAGATAGATACCATTAAAATACATTAATATTTATTTAAAAGAAAAATAACCTAGCTCTGTAATAGTCTTTGGAGTGCATTAGCAGAGCAGTTTTTTGTTTTTTGTGTACCCCATAACATAGTTTTATGACTAGTAGATCAGTTATTTTTCTTCTTCTTTTAACAGGCCAAGCTGTCCAGCAAACATGGTACTTACAGGGTTATGGAGAAACTATATTACACCTTGGGATACTTACAATGATCAGGTTCTACCCATATGGGTAAACCTTTCCTCCAAAAGAAAAGCAAAATCTGTTGCTGCAACACATAAGTGTTAGATTATATTTGGCTTTTGTTTGTTGCTTACTTAAAGTCCATTTAAAACTACACGTTCATCTAAGATTGCTCTGTCCACAGGCTTATAACGCTGCTATGCAATTTCACTGCAGAACAAACAATGTTGTCTCCTTTAATACAGAAAGTGGAAATAAATAGGGCAGCACAGTGGCTTAGGGGTTAGCATTTCTGCTTTGCAGCACTAGGGTCCCTGTCTGGTATCTATCTGTAAGAAGTTTGCATATTCTCCTTGTGTTTGCATGGGTTTACTCCGGGTATTCCGGTTTCCTCCCACACACCAAATACATGCTGGTAGATTATTTGGCTCCTGTCTAATTTGCCCCCCCCATGTATGCATTTGTAATAGGGACCTTAGATTGTTTAGTTCTGCAAGGGAAGGGGCTGATGTGAATGTGCAACTATGGAAATTGCTGGCACTATACACTGAGTGGCCAGATTATTATGACCACATGACGTTTGTAGGCAAATTAGCTATAATTTTGCGCTGAAGTTTCTAGAGGGCCAGACCATTATAAATAGGGAAGCAGGTTGTTTAACACGACAGATACTGGTAAACAACGCAATTTAACATCCTTTGAACGTGGGATGATTGTTGGCACTCGGAGCCATGGAGCGAGTATCAGCAAAACAGCAGAATTTGTTAAATGTTCAAGAGCAGCTGTTGTTAAAGTGTTTAAAGACTGTCAGCCGAAAATCTGGGTCTGAATGTGCGAATTGTGGCCGTCAGCGACTAGTCAATGTTAGGGAAGAACGGAGAGTGGCAAGACTGGTACAAGACAACAGAAGGGCAACAGTGCGGTGTCAGATTCCTTGCATCACCTTTCAACATCTCGTGAAGTCACGAGGCGGCCCAACAAAGTCATCTCGTGGCCCAACGAAGTACTGATGGGGCGGTCATAATAATCTGGCCACTCAGTGTATAAATACCTGTAATAAATAAATAATGGATCTACTGCCAGGATGAACAGGTAATACAACAATGATACAGAATGGGAAGGGCGGCTGCTGTGATACAATTAAACATACTAACAGACTAACAGATTAAACATACTGTAAATGTAATTTTAAATTTTGCCCCCATAGTTCCACTTTGAGTCAGCCAAGTCATAGATATACATTATGAGAAGGAGCAGTAGGACACAACTGTTGTGTAGCACTGCAAAGGAAGACAGAGACCACATTTGTCATTGTCCAATATGACTTCCTCCTCTCCTATTTGACTCCTTACCACCACCCCATTGATATTTTAACAAACCTCTAAAATTTTCAAAATTAAAAACTAGGACATGTGAAGACCTGCCTCTAAGCCACTCAAACATGCCACAAATGCTTTTGGCGAGCCCCATCTCTGTCGCACCCAATTTGTTCAGCAACGTCATTAAAAATTCTTACCACATCTGGCCAGAAAATAGTTATACATGTAGCGCTCACCCCCGAAGGAGCCGCTGAATGATAAAATAGGTTCTCCTACCTGTTGGTTCCAGCTACCGGTCCCCTTTGATCAGCAACAGCACACCGACACTCATGGACAGAATAGCTCGAGTCTTAGGGTCTTTTTGGGGTATTTATTTGTAAGTTCAATAGGAGAGAGGGTTTAGGATCTGCAGAATGCCCTTGGAAATACTTCGGAGGACAGCTTTCTCCCTTAGCAACAGCTAAGGCTGAAATCACTGTGATCTGGTCCCAGAGACCAATAGTAGTAACAATACTGCGAACAGATACCTGGAATAGGGTGAGGGATCTCCCTTGTGGGTCCCAGATGGACGCTCGCACCAGCTCCTCTGCGGTACCCTTCAACAAGCAGACTCTCCCTCCGACCCAGCTTCCATCAGGTATTTTCCTCTTCGGTACCTGGATTC